>NW_027219427.1:0-6533 GCF_027580195.1 Bos mutus
CATAAATAGTGGTATATTAAGCATGGTGTTTTGTTACATGTTGCTTTTATTTATTTGACAATGCCTTGGAAGTTGTCCTCTATCAGGACATAATTTCCTGCACAGCAGTGCACTGAGCGGCTGATGTAGTAGTATAATACTTCTTGCCCATCCACTTTGGGATGAACACTGACATGCAACAATCTGTTTATATTACGAGCAATGCTGCAATGGAGACCTGTGACCTGTGCTATTCTGCTGCTAGCAAGTGTAGGATATATTTCCAAAGGATTTGTAACCTGGAGTATTTGTAACTGAGAGAGCATTTGATAAGATGGTACCAGTAAGATCCTTCTGAGCCAGCAATGAGCCTTTCTCTTTAAACTGCAACTACTCTATGACACCACTCCCCCACCTGTGTTTAAAACTGCTTTCCAACGTTTTCTAACCTTCAAAACACTCTACAGTCTTTCCTATCATAAGCACAGTCCTTTATTCTCAGTGCAGTTACAACCTCACTGGGTACGTACCTGTTGTCTCCACTCTTCTCTGGGTCCATCACTGCTCAACTCACTCCATTAGAGCTGGAAGCAACGTGGCCAGATAACTCCCTGAGTGTAGACAAATGGATCATGGAGGATCTGACCCAGGGAGCCTGGTGCCCAGGAGAGAGGGAGGGTCTGTAAGGGGTGTAACTGGGGAGAAGGAAAGGTATATTAGGTTTGATCCACGGTAATTTTTCAGGTGAAGATTCTACAGAGCCCAGACATGGGAGCAGGAGTCTTGGTTGGAGAATTTGTACTTGGGAATTTGTACCCAAATAGCACAGCTAAAATGGGAGGCAGGGACTCCAAAGGGAACAGCATGTGAGTGAGTCTGCTGTGAACCTGCTGTGAGTGCCAGGGAGAGACACACACGGGGACAGGATGCAGCAGAGAGGCAGGAAGGCAACAGCAGGCATTCCAAAAGGAAGGAGAGAGCGTCATGGCAATAAGGACGTGCTACAGAAGCATGTGCCACAGAAGGGTGGCAGTAAATGGAAAAGGGATCAGAAGTCATTCATAAGTCCTGGTGAGTTGCTTCATGAGAGGCTAAGAATCAGACCATAGGATACAATGAAAAACAGATAAAATCGGTAGGTAAAACCCATTCACGTTCAAATTGAGATTTTGTTAAAATGCTCTTTTAAGGAACATAGAAATACAACCTCACATGGCAGGACGTTGAAGTTTAGGTCATGGCTGACAGAATGACTCCCTGCCTAGAAGAGATGCCATCAGCAACAGTTCTGTGCAGAGTTGGGCAGAGAGCCCATGACACTGGTGGACAGATGTGATGGGAGACACGTGTGGAAAAGGCTGCTGACTGGAGGGCTTCAGGGAAGAGGGGTTCCTGCAGACTACTTGCGCCTGTGGGCAGATAACATGAAGGGGGAGCTACTTGGGTCTTAGGAATTACTTAACCTGAAAAAAATTAAACTGAATTTTAAATTGGCACCATGTAAAGTGCAATGGCTTCCCTGGTGGTTCGGGTCATAAAGAATCTGCCTGCAATGCTGGAGGCATGGGTTTGATCCCTGGGTCAGGAAGATCCCCTGGAGAAGAAAATGGCAACCCACTCCAGTATTCTTGCCTGGAGAATTCCATGCACAGAGGAGCCTGGCAGGCTACAGTCCATGGGAAAGCATGGAAGGAATAATCCCAGCAATGTGAGGAAGTGTGCTGTGTGCTGGGTTTTTCACCAGGACAAAGCCTGCTGGCTTTGGATCAACCCCTTTTGTCTCTGAACTTTTCTTGTATTTTAGTGTCTTCTTCTTTTATAATTTAAAAGTCACATTCTGTAAACTTTCCAAGCAGTTTTGCTGGTGGGCTTTCTCCCATGGAAGTGGGATTTCTAGGCATGGGTTCTATATTTCCTTTCTACATAAACTTCATAAAAAGCCCAACATTTTTTTGAGGCAACAGTTCTGCAAACTGTAGAAATAAATTTATTTTGGTCCATACTGGCCAAGACTACAAAAATTGCTCCTCAGTCTCCTGAGTTTAAAATAGGCTCTCTGGTACCATCAAGGTTCCTGCTGATCTCAGATCCTGTGATCTTGCTGGTGCCTTGACTACTGCATGCACTCTGTCTGACTGCCAGGGCCCTGCGTCATCCATCTGTGTGGGCACGTGGCATCAATGTGCTGTATTTATTATGTGAGAAGTATTCAGAGCAGGATCAAATCCGGGATCAGGGACTGCCAACACTGAGCTAGCACTGACTCTGCCCTCCGCCCCGCCCCCCTTCCCATCACCACGTGTGCGCTCACTCATGTCAACTCAGCCCCCATGTGTTTCCACCCTCCAAGTTGGTGCCCACCTCAGGACCCTGGTACCTGCTCTTCCCTCTCCTAGAATGCCGTTGTCCTAGAGCTTAAAGTGGCTGCTGTTTTCTGCTCATCTGGATGGCAGCTCAGATATTAACCTCTCGGATGGGCATCCTTGGACCAGCCTGTCTAATGCTGGTGTTTCCCCTTCACCATCCCTCGTGATCCTGATGTTTTCCATCAGTGTTGTTGTTTAGTCACTAAGTCACGTCTGACTCCTGCGACCCCAGGGACTGCAGCCTGCCAGGCTCCTCTGTCCATGGGATTTCCCAGGCAGGAATCCTGGAGTGGGTTGCCATTTTCTTCTCTAGGGGATTTTCCTGACCCAGAGATTGAACCCATGTCTCCTGCTGGGCAAGTGGATTCTTTACCACTGGGTCACCTGGAAAGCTCAGTTTTTTTTTTCTTTCTTTATAATGCTAATCAAAAAAATTTCCCCGATTAAAATTTTTATTTATAAGAGTCTGTGTACTCCAGAAAGCCACATGAGGGCAGGGTCCCTATCTATCCCATTTATTAATGTGCCTCCAGTGATTACAATTCTCAGTTGATAAGTATTTATTGAGTAATGAATATAATATGGCACCCCACTCCAGTACTCTTACCTGGAAAATCCCATGGATGGAGGAACCTGGTAGGCTGCGGTCCATGGGGTCGCTAAGAGTTGGACACGACTGAGCAACTTCACTTTCACTTTTCACTTTCATGCATTGGAGAAGGAAATGGCAACCCACGTCAGTGTTCTTGTGCCTGGAGAATCCCAGGGATGGGGGATCCTGGTGGGCTGCCGTGTGTGGGGTCACACAGAGTCGGACACGACTGATGTGACTTAGCAGTAGCAGTAGCAATGAATGTAAGAGCCTTAAAGTCCCTTTAATTCTAATTCATGGATTAGAAATGAGATGTGAGCTGCCAGGTGTCACACAGGTGGTCACCTCAAGCCAATCCAGAGACAGTGAACTGCACACTTTAGAGCAGAATGAACTGCTAGTGGGTGAAAAAGAAGATGGACACTGGGATTGAGGAGAAAAAAAAAAATTCTCCACCGAATAAGCTGTGGGAAAATTTAGTGTGACTTATTACACCAACAGATCTTGTGAAAACAGGAGCAAAAATTGCCACAGTGACTTGATAGTAGCTGAAGGATTCAAATTCAGAGACTCCTAAGACCTTACCCAGGATTTATTGACATTAAGTTCTTCTAGGGGGTGGGGAAAGCCATCTAGGTGTGTCTCCTGATATTTCATTTTAACATGTTCATGAGCAAAACAAAGACTATAAAACAAAAGACACCTTCAAGCATGTGTGGTTAGGTGATTTTAAATTATTGATGCAAAAGTATAATTTTCTCTTAAAATAAAATGTGATTTCTGCTTCCAAATAAATACAAAGAGTGTCTGGACTGCCTCACCAGTATTAACTGGTAATTAGAAAGCTGAACAAAATATGAAACAATTGTTCTCAGACCCTGAACAGCAGGCTAACAGTGTTAGGGTTCCAGGACTAGGTTCCTCGAGTGAGGGTGAACACACACATCAACCTGATGACTCTGCAGCTCTCTGCCTTCAGGCGGTTTTCACGCTGCAGCTGCAGGTAGAGGAACCATAAACATTCTGGCAAAAATCTGAATTGAGGACACTGGTGAGCTGGGAGGACAGGGAGGCTATAATCTGTGTGGCAGGGCATCAAAGAGGAGGAGCTACTCAGAGAAAATGTTCCACAACTGCTTCATGATCCCTTTGAGTCTTTATCGAATATCAATCTGAGGACAGACAGGTGAGATTCCATAGTGAATAAAAACACAAAAACATAAAACATTGGTCTCACAAGCAAAAAATAAAACACTTTCTTCCACATTATTTTTTTTCAAAGTATGGCAATTAAATGAAGGCTAGTGCACAGTACACACATACATAAATGGATATGTTTCTAGAAAGCAAGTTTTTAAAGATGTCAATAAACCTCTTGTCATTCTAATTTTAGAATTCTACTAAAAAAGTGAAAAAATGTGGCAATATGTCTTTGCATCCAAAAGGCATTCGCATAGCTTTAGTATTCTTTCTTAAAATTTGTTTTAATTGGTGGAAAATTGTTTTACCATTTTGTGTTGGTTTCTGCCATACAACCATGCAAATTACCCGTAATTATTTATATATATGTCTATCACTTGCTTCCCGAGCCTCTCTCCCCTCCTTGAATAGCTTTAGTTTTAGCATGGAAAAGTTAAAAGGAGCCCTATATGTAATGTCTAAATAGTAAGGAAATGGTTAACCATGTCACACATGTTCCTGACTCAATATTATGCTTCCATTACCATGTTTATGAAGATTTTAAAATACAGATCAGTAAGTTTAGCAGCTATTTGCATTGCAAGGGGTCAGCCAGCACCACTTGCACTAGGCTGAGACTAGCGGTACGCATAGGAGCAGTAGCAAAACAGGAAGGCATGTGCTGCTCAGAGCTTGTGATGTAGGGAAGCTGGAAGCAGGCTCAGGGGAAGAGGGGCGCCCATAGGACTGCTTAGAGGAACCTATTCCCACAGATTTGTTTCTAATTGGAAAGGATACAGAAGGAAACAGTCATTGACCAAGACCGGACCTTGAGGCCTATTGCAGCAGAGTTTGGGGGTGTGGATTGCCAGAATGGTTGCTGCAGGGTATGGCCTCATGGATTGTAGAGTTTCCTCTACTTTTAAACAAATATTTAGACATACTGAAACTCCTCTTTGGTCATCTTCAAAGCAGATGAGCAGCTGTTCTGTGGATAAACTTTATAATCACAGACAACGGTAATAATTAACGTTGAATAACAATAGTAATTTTCATTATTATAGATTTCAGTGCTTTCATCTAAAACCTGCTGCTGCTTCTCCTAAGTCGCTTCAGTTGTGTTCGACTCTGTGTGACCCCATAGACGGCAGTCCAGCAGGCTCCCCCATCCCTGGGATTCTCCAGGCAAGAATACTGGAGTGGGTTGCCGTTTCCTACTCATTAATGCATGAAAGTGTAAAGTCAAAGTGAAATCAGTCGTGTCCCGACTCTTGGAGACCCCTGGACTGCAGCCTACCAGGCTCCTCCGCCCATGGGACTTCCCAGGCAAGAGTATTGGAGTCAATTGCCATTACCTTCTCCCCACTAAACCCACTGTAGCAAATTTTAAGGTACTAAAGTCTGGCCATCTGGACGACCTGTCGGGGGCCCAGCTACAAACAGCATGAATGCCACCGGGACAAATTTGGATCGCAGGGTGGGGAAGGCACAGCGTTATCACTCCGCATTCGTTCCCTCCGTAGGTTGCATTTCTCTCCCGCATCCTCTTTTACGCGTGTTCAGAGGCTCTCAAGACTAAAAACCGCGCCAGGCTCTCGTGTCACCAGGACCCTCATCGGACGGCCGTGGACGCTTTCTGTGTCTCAAACATTTGCTTGGCGCTTCTGACCGCCGAGCCCAAGCAGGACTGGAGCCGCGCATTGGGCGAACTCCTTGCTCGCCCGCCACGTTCCCTGTTGTCACCCACGCTGAGGGGACACGTGTGTGTGGGGTCCATACAACCGCCGAGGTCGCTAGGGGAACAGAAGAGACCACAGGCGGTAGCCGCGAAGACAGCCCGTCCTGCGGACAATCGCAGAGAGGAGAAACGAGAGTGGCCGTCGGAGAGCAGCTACCCCGCTTCCCGGCCTTGGTGCGGACCTGAACCCCAGGCCGCGAGGACGGGGCCCACAGCCGAGCGCCAACTTGTTCCGCGCGTTCGGCCCGTCCCCCACTCCAGGGGAAGAGGGACAGGATCCAGGTACGGCCGGCGGAAGTCAGCGCCGTCCGCCGACGGAGACACACGGCCACTCCCAGCCAAGACGGGAAAACTGGTCAACGTGGCTCAGGACACGGCTTGTGGCACAGTCACTCTTGGTCGCGAGCTATAGGCCATGCTGTACACTGGGGCAGAGAAACGTCCCGTCCGCCATCCAGCTCCTAGAGAAACGGCCCGGCCTCGCCACGCAAGCCTGTCCGTTCAAGTCAAGCGGGAGCAGGACGCGTCCAGGCCCGTAGACGGGGCCCCGGCTCGCCCGGGAACGAGCCCTCGGAGCACGGACTCGGGCGGGCTGGCCAAGCCCCGGAGCCTAGTATGGGGGTACCGAGGAAGGGAAACGAGCGCCCTAAACGGTGACCCAGGAGCCTGGCCGCTGAGC
>NW_027219428.1:0-2119 GCF_027580195.1 Bos mutus
CGGGTTTTCCTGATCGCGCCTTCGTCCGTCCCCCCCCTTTCCCTGGTCGGGCCCCAACACCCCATGTCGCCGTCCGTAAAACTCGCGCCCCTATCGGGCTGCACGATCCCCCTTTTGGCCCTTTATCCGCTTGCCCTTTAAAAACCCTATCGCGCGTGACCATTTTCGTCCTCGCCCGTCCGGGGGATGGCCCTCGCATCAATGCGGGGTATTTGTAGCCATCCCCTTTTGTTATCGCCCGTGATCGGGTCAATCCTGTCAGCCCCTGGGGGGCGTATTCCTTCTATCTTTTGGTCCATCTGAGCCGGTTCCCGGGCTCTCTGGGGGTTGCCGGGGCCCGCGGGTTCCCGCCTGTCCCCTGTGGTTTCCATTGAGCAGCATGTTTGCTGCAATTCCCTTTTTTTGTGCTAGCGTGGGGTTCTCTCAGCTCTTTGGTTTGCTCCGAGTCCTGTTGGGAACCCCCCAAAGCCCCCCCTGAATCTATTGGGAAATGCCCCGGGCCAGGCATAATTAGGAAGTCGGTGGGTTCCACATCCAGATGGAGACCAGCTGGAAGTTAAAGTGAAGAAACGACAAGGAACTTGATGAATTGGAGCTGTAAGTTAACTTCTTTGACAGAGAGAAAAAAAAAAAAAGCGAGATGGTGTGGTGGGGACAGCCCCAGTGAACCAGAGGTGAGCACAAAGCAATACAGTAGGCAGACTCTCTGGTTTTTTGGGGAGATGCCTCGAGAATATCCGGTGGGCCCTGAGGCTCGATCCGCATTTGCCTGTATGCGAGCCTCCTTCCTCAGAACCTTTGTCCAAGTGGAATGCCTCCCGGTCGGCACCTGATCGTGCATGCTCAGTCGCGATGTCAGTGCCTGATCGCCACGTGATCTCTGACAGCACAGTCCGTGATCAGCGCCTCTCAATCACGTGATCACCCGTATGATAAGCCGTGATCGGTGAGCGATCAGCCGCGTGATCGCTGCATGCGAAGTCAGGTGGTCAGTTCACGATCAGCCACCTGATCGGTCGTGCACGGCCCCTGATCAGCGCCTGTCAGTCACTGATCACTGCTGATCTGCACGTGATCAGGCCTGCTGAGCCTGCGTGATTCCTGCGGCTCATCTGCGCGACAATTGCCATCTGGGCTGCGTGATTCCTGCGGGTCATCTGTGACAATTGCCAGCTGGCCTGCGTGATTCCTGCCTGGTCCTGCGGTGGCCCAGTTGAGCGGCAGTTCGTCACTGTGACTCCATGCTTATTCCTGCCCCTTGCTGGTTTTGTCTGCTCAGCTCTTTGGTATGCCTCCTGAAAGGGCCCCGTTGTTAGCACCTCGGAGCCCAGCCATCCAGAGTATTGGAAGGTAGCCTGGGGCTATTTATATCTAATCAGAGATGTCAGAATAATAGTATGAGAAGCTCAGTAGGAAAATTCAGTGAGAAAGAGACAGTAGCTTGGTTTCTGGAAGACCAATCAAACTTCAAGACAAGTTTGCACCCTTACGTCAGGCAGCAGCCCTCTCGAATAGTGAAAGAATTGCCTCACCTAGACATACACCTTCTAAAACAGGTCTGCTTGTGAGCATAATTAATAAAGCGTAGTAGGTTCCAGCGCTCCAGATAGAACTTTCAGCTGGAGATTTAAAGGAAAATGACAAGAACTGCTGAATTAGGGCTGTAAATTAACTCTTTGACAGAGGCCGAGATGGTGGTGAGACAGCCCCCCAGTGAAATCAGAGGTGAGAAGCACAAAGCAATACAGTAAACAGACTCTGGTTTTTTGGGGAGATGCCGAGAATATCCGGGTGGACTCACAGGCTCGATCCGCATTTGCGTATGCCGAGCCTCCTTCCTCGCGACCTTCGTCCAGAGTGGAATACCTCCCCGGCTCGGCACGCAGTCAGTGCATGCTCGGTCACCGATGTCGGTACTTGCCAGCCACGTGATCACTGACGGCACCCAGTGCGTGATCAGCGCCTCTCAGTGCGTGATCACCCGTGCCGGTAAACCGCGTGATCGGTGAGCGACCAGCCACGTGATCACCATGCGCGATCAGGTGGTCAGTTTCCTGATCAGCCACCTGATCGTGCGTGCACGATCCCTGATCAGCGCCTGTCGGTCCTCACTGCCTGA
>NW_027219429.1:0-5555 GCF_027580195.1 Bos mutus
CTGATCGCGTGGCTATCATACACTGATCACGTGGCTGAACATGCACTGTTCACGTGGCTGATCACACACCTGTCACGTGTCTGATCATGCGGTGATCACGTGGCACTCATGCACTGATCACGTGTCTGATCATACTCTGCTCACGTAAGTGATCATGCACGCATCACGTGGCTATCATGCACTGCTCACGTGGCTCGTCATGCAATGATCACGTAGCTACCATATACTGGTCACGTGACTCATTATGCACAGATCATGTAAATGATCATGCACTGTTCACGTGACTGATCATGTACTGATCACGTGACTGATCATGCACTGATCACGTGGCTATCATGCTCTGCTCACGTGGCTGATCATGCAATGATCACGTAGCAACCATGTACTGGTCACGTGACTGATCATGCACTGATCACGTAATTGATCCTGAACAGATCACGTGGCTCATCATGCACTGATCACGTGGCTGATCACACATGTATCACGTGACTGATCATGCACTGATCACGTGGCTCTCATGCACTGATCACGTGGCTCTCATGCACTGATCACGTGGATATGATGCACTGATCACGTGGCTATCATGCACTGATATCATGCACTGATCACGTGGCTGATCACACACGTATCACATGACTGATCATGCCTGATCACGTGACTATCATGCACTGATCACGTGGCTATCATGCACTGATCACGTGGCTGATCATGCAATGATCACGTAGCTACCATGTACTGGTCACGTGACTGATCATGCACTGATCACGTAATTGATCCTGCACTGATCACGTGGCTCATCACGCACTGATCACGTGGCTGATCATGCACTGATCACGTGGCTCATCATGCACTGATCACGTGGATGATCATACACTGATCACGTGACTGATCATGCACTGATCACGTGGCTATCATGCACTGCTCACGTGGCTGATCATGCAATGATCACGCAGCTACGATGTACTAGTCACATGACTGATCATGTACAGATCACGTGACTAATCATGAAGTGATCACGTGGCTATCCTGCACTGATCACGTGGATATCATGCACTGATCACGTGGCTGATCACACACGTATCACGTGACTGATCATGCAATGATCACGTGACTGACCATGCACTGATCACGTGACTGATCATCCACTGAACAGTTGGCTATCATGCACTGATTACTTGGCTGATCATACACTGATCACGTGACTGATAATGCACTGATCATCTGGCTATCATGCACTCATTACCTGGCTATCGTGCACTGATCACGTGGTTGATCATACACTGATCACGAGACTGATCATGCACTGATCACGTCTATATCATGCACTGATCACAAGACTGCCCATGCACTGATCACGTGGATGATCATACACTGATCATGTGACAGATCATGCAGTGATCACGTGGCTATCATGCACTGATCAAGTGGCTGATCATACTCTGCTCCCGAAACTGATCATGCACTGCTCACGTGGCTATCATGCACTGCTCACGTGGCTGATCATGCAATGATCACGTAGCTACCATGTACTGGTCACGTGACTGATCATGCACTGATCACGTAATTGATCCTGCACTGATCACGTGGCTCATCACGCACTGATCACGTGGCTGATCATGCACTGATCACGTGGCTCATCATGCACTGATCACGTGGATGATCATACACTGATCACGTGACTGATCATGCACTGATCACGTGGCTATCATGCACTACTTACGTGGCTGATCATGCAATGATCATGTAGCTACCATGTACCGGTCACGTGACTGATCATACACCCATCAGGTGACTGATCATGCACTGATCACGTGGCTATCATGCACTATTCACGTGGCTGATCATACACTGATCACCTGCCTCGTCATGCACAGGTCACGTGACTAATCATGAACTGATCACGTAGCTATCATTCACTGATCACCTGGCTGATCATGCACTGATCACGTGGCTATCATGCAATGATCACCTGGCTATCATGCACTGATCACTTGGCTGATCATGCACTGATACCGTGACTGAGCATGGACTGATCACATGACTATCATGTAGTGATCACGTGACTTAATGGTGGTGATCATGCGCTGATCATGTTTGGTATCATACACTGATCATGTGCCTCCGGAGGTAATAAACAAAGAGCTGAGTAGGCACGAATCAAACAGTCAGCAGGCAATAATCATGGAACTCAGCTGTGAGGAATCATGCTGCTCAGCTGGCAATAATCAAGCAGCTGAGCAGGCAGGAATTATGCAGCACAGCTGGCAATTGTCAAGCAGATGAGCAGACAGTAATCACGCAGCTCAGCAGGCCCTGATCACGTGACTGAGCATGCACTGTTCACGTGGCTGATCATACACTGATCACGTGATTGATCATGCACTGATAACTTGGATATCATGCACTGATCACGTGGCTGATCATACAATGTTCACGTGTCTGACCATGCACTGATCACGTGGCTGATCATACACTGCTCACGTAACTGATCATGCACTGATCACGTGGCTATCATACACTGATCACGTGGCTGAACATGCACTGTTCACGTGGCTGATCACACACCTGTCACGTGTCTGATCATGCAGTGATCACGTGGCACTCATGCACTGATCACGTGTCTGATCATACTCTGCTCACGTAAGTGATCATGCACACATCACGTGGCTATCATGCACTGCTCACGTGGCTCGTCATGCAATGATCACGTAGCTACCATATACTGGTCACGTGACTCATTATGCACAGATCATGTAAATGATCATGCACTGTTCACGTGACTGATCATGTACTGATCACGTGACTGATCATGCACTGATCACGTGGCTATCATGCTCTGCTCACGTGGCTGATCATGCAATGATCACGTAGCAACCATGTACTGGTCACGTGACTGATCATGCACTGATCACGTAATTGATCCTGAACAGATCACGTGGCTCATCATGCACTGATCACGTGGCTGATCACACATGTATCACGTGACTGATCATGCACTGATCACGTGGCTCTCATGCACTGATCACGTGGCTCTCATGCACTGATCACGTGGATATGATGCACTGATCACGTGGCTATCATGCACTGATATCATGCACTGATCACGTGGCTGATCACACACGTATCACATGACTGATCATGCACTGATCACGTGACTATCATGCACTGATCACGTGGCTATCATGCACTGATCACGTGGCTGATCATGCAATGATCACGTAGCTACCATGTACTGGTCACGTGACTGATCATGCACTGATCACGTAATTATTCCTGCACTGATCACGTGGCTCATCACGCACTGATCACGTGGCTGATCATGCACTGATCACGTGGCTCATCATGCACTGATCACGTGGATGATCATACACTGATCACGTGACTGATCATGCACTGATCACGTGGCTATCATGCACTGCTCACGTGGCTGATCCTGCAATGATCACGCAGCTACGATGTACTAGTCACATGACTGATCATGTACAGATCACGTGACTAATCATGAAGTGATCACGTGGCTATCCTGCACTGATCACGTGGATATCATGCACTGATCACGTGGCTGATCACACTGCGTATCACGTGACTGATCATGCAATGATCACGTGACTGACCATGCACTGATCACGTGACTGATCATCCACTGAACAGTTGGCTATCATGCACTGATTACTTGGCTGATCATACACTGATCACGTGACTGATAATGCACTGATCATCTGGCTATCATGCACTCATTACCTGGCTATCGTGCACTGATCACGTGGTTGATCATACACTGATCACGAGACTGATCATGCACTGATCACGTCTATATCATGCACTGATCACAAGACTGCCCATGCACTGATCACGTGGATGATCATACACTGATCATGTGACAGATCATGCCATGATCACGTGGCTATCATGCACTGATCAAGTGGCTGATATGATCGCGTGATCACCATGCACTGATCACGTGGTGATCATGCACTGATCACGTGGCTGATCATGCACTGATCACGTGACTGATCATGCACTGATCACGTGGCTATCATGCACTGACTCACGTGGCTGATCATGCACTGATCGTGGCTGATCATGCACTGATCACGTGGCTGATCATGCACTGATCACGTGAATTGCTCATGCACTGATCTGCGTGGCTGATCATGCACTGATCACGTGGCTGATCATGCACTGATCACGTGACTGATCATGCACTGATCACGTGGCTGATCATGCACTGATCACGTGGCTGATCATGCACTGATCACGTGACTGATCATGCACTGATCACGCGTGGCTGATCATGCACTGATCACGTGGCTGATCATGCACTGATCACGTGCTGATCATGCACTGATCACGTGACTGATCATGCACTGATCGTGGCTGATCATGCACTGATCACGTGGCTGATCATGCACTGATCACGTGGCTGATCATGCACTGATCACGTGATGCTGATCATGCACTGATCACGTGACTGATCATGCACTGATCACGGGCTGATCATGCACTGATCACGTGGCTGAGCGCGCACTGATCATGCGCTGATCACGTGGCTATCATGCACTGATCCGTGGCTGATCATGCACTGATCACGTGACTGATCATGCACTGATCACGTGGCTATCATGCACTGATCACGCGGCTGATCATACACTGATCACGTGGTTGATCATGCACTGATCACGTGGCTGATCATGCACTGATCACGTGACTGATCATGCACTGATCACGTGGACTGATCATCGCACTGATCTCGTGACTGATCATGCACTGATCACGTGGCTGATCATGCACTGATCACGTGACTGATCATGCACTGATCACGAAACTGATCATGCACTGATCACGTGACTGATCATGCACTGATCACGTGGCTGATCATGCACTGATCACGTGGCTGATCATGCACTGATCACGTGACTGATCATGCACTGATCACGTGGCTGATCATGCACTGATCACGTGACTTGATCATGCACTGATCACGTGGCTATCATGCACTGATCACGTGGCTGATCGCGCACTGATCACGTAACTGATCATGCACTGATCACGTGGCTGATCATACACTGATCACGTGACTGATCATGCACTGATCACGTGGCTGATCATGCACTGATCACGTGGCTGATCATGCACTGATCACGTGACTGATCATGCACTGATCACGTGACTGATCATGCACTGATCACGGACTGATCATGCACTGATCAGGACTGATCATGCACTGATCACGTGGCTGATCATGCACTGATCACGTGACCTGGTCATGCACTGATCACATGGCTGATCATGCACTGATCACGTGACTGATCATGCACTGATCACGTGGCTGATCATGCACTGATCACGTGACTGATCATGCACTGATCACGTGACTGATCATGCACTGATCACGGGACTGATCATGTACACTGATCACGTGGCTGGTCATGCACTGACTGATTAGTGGCTGATCATGTGACTGATCCCAGCGTGATCACTATCATGCACTGATCACGTGGCTGATCATGCAGTGATCATATAGTTACAATGTACCGTCAGGTGACTGATCATAC
>NW_027219430.1:0-6130 GCF_027580195.1 Bos mutus
GGAACATGTGCCCAAAATAGCTGGAAATTTTGAATAATGCAAGCATTTTATTTTATTTTCAAAATACATGTAGTTAATATGGATGTTTGAACAGATGTAATTCAACAATTCTTTGTATACTGATTTGGATAGAGTCACTAATTTGTATAGCAGTGACGAAAAAATCTACAGGCAGAGAAGTGTTCACTCTACTGCAGTTTCTCCCTTTGTCTTCAACTTGTCGAGTTATAATTGGGGCTAAACTAAACCAGAAAAACCACAAGTGATGACCAAGACTCAGAAGTCCTCTAAGGCCAGGATAATTTGGGGGAAGGAATATAGAGATGCATGTCCACCGTGCAGGAAAGATCCAAGGCGGCGAAGATGTTTTTAAGTAGGCTAATGCTGTTCCTCTGGTTTCCTCTTACCACCAAAAGGACTCCCTTGTGAGAGGAAATCCATGCCCCCTAGACCACGCCACAGGACAGGAAACTCTGACCTGATACAAAGTGTTTCAGAGGCCAGCCCTCTTGGGGTGTAACTTTCCTTGTGCCAGGAAAGACTACATTCTGGGACACAGAGCCACGTTCCAAGCCCCAAGTAGAAAAACACTGCATGTTAAGACAGCAGGCATGTCACTTTATCATGTCCGTGTTGACAAAGCCACATCAACATTAATAAGTCCATGAGTCATATTAATTTATAGTCTTTTCTAAAGTCACTGTAGAAAATGCCTCTTCTACTGTCATCAACAGATACTGTGGGCAACTAACAAATTCCAGTAATTTGGTGAGTTCTAGAGAAAGGTTAAAGGCTTCCCTCATAGCTCAGCTGATGAGAATCTTATGCAATGCAGGAGACCTGGGTTCAATTCTGGGTTGGAAGATCCTAGGGAAGGAAACAGCAACCCACGCCAGTATTCTCGCCTGGAGAATCCGATGGTCAGAGGGAAGCCAGGAGGGGCTACAGTCAAGTGGTCACAGAATTCGGACATGACTTAGCGACTACACCACCACCACCACCACCACCACACTGGAGAAGATTAAACATTGCAGAGCTACATACACAAGATGCAGTTATACAGCATTTTAGAACAACAGAGTTTTTAAATGTCCAAATATACATTAAAAGAAATTGGCTGAAGTAATAAGAAGCCAAGGTTGCAAACACACACACAGAACAATCATTAAATATAAATGTGTGTCATGATTCTCAAGTGGAGACTACCTGGCCAAAGGACTATGAGAATCACCTGGAGAGGCTTTACACACCACTGCGTAACGCTACGATTCTACGTCCCAAATGGGGATGCCATTTTCCAGCTGCAGACATAAAATTACACTAACCACTCCCAGTCACCCTTCCATAGAAACTGAACACTGACATGATCCTTGCTTTCTGGATTTCCTCATGGCTTCTCTCACAACTCATAGGCTTCCTTTCTTAGACAGCTCGTCTTACTCATCTCTTTACCTCTAGAGTTTGGATCTTGGCACATGCTATTCTACATTATGCAATCTCTCACAATCTCATCTCCTCACTCTCACAGTTCTAACTATCATCCCAAGTGTACCATCTCACAAACCCTATCCCACAGCTCTGACCTGATCTTATCCCGCAACAGTCTTCTGAACAGCTCCACTTGGATATTCACAGACTCCAAACTGGGCGCATCTACACACCTAAATCACTTCCATCTATTTGTATGGTATTTATATGCAGTTATCTAATCAAATCCTGGAAAATAATTTCAGACTCCGCCTTCTCCTTACCTAATTCCAGTCTCCAAGTCATGTCAATTTTACCTCCTGTTTCATATCCTCTCTCAGTAACCCTACCATATTAAGCAAATTCAGGCACTGAGTAACTGCTATATCACCGACAGGTTCCCAACTCACTTATCCATAGTTGCAATTTATCTCATCCCTCCTCTACCACCCCATCCCCCAGCAGCTGCATCTTCCATACCTAAACCTGGAAGTTAAGTACGAATCTGATATCCAACTTTCTTCCTAACACCCTTTAGTACTCTTTACTAACTACAGAAAAAGACCAAACTCTCCTTCAACTCATTCTTCCTGTCCTTTGCTTTAGCTATTTCTTGCCTTTCTTTCTGTTTTATCTTTCATCTACCAGGAATACCTTTGCATGTTCCTCCTCTAATTAATACACACAATTGTCACTCAGGATTCTGATCAAAGCATGTCGTTCCAGTAAGGTTTTTCCAAAATTATCAGTTCTGCCATCTCTCTCCCACTCATTTAACGTATCAGTCAAAATTGTGTACATGTTTTTAGTTCTAAGTGCTCAGAAGCGAGGAACTGTGTATCATTTATCTTTTGCTATGTCACAATCCCTGGTACAAAGGGTAGCAATAAATATTTATTGAAATGAATTAAAGAAGGAGAGACAAGTAGGGATCTTTTATTAATATTAATTCAGTGGTCAAAACTTTTTTTTTTTTTGTAAGTAAGTCAAAGGTAACTGTAAAGCTAGCATTACAGAACTATCATAAACTACTTACTGAAGATAAATTGATAACCAATTGATATAACTGGTTTAGCATCCTTCCTTTTATCTACTCCATTATGTATCTTCTCATATAGTGTTATAAACTAGACAGTAAACCTCCATACAGATCCACTTTATTACAAATCCCACTCTATTCACAATACACTGAACTTAAGGTAAGTTATATGTAACTAGACATCAAAATCCACTGAATTAAGTTTTAGAATGAAGATAATTCAATTTGCAAAACTATCATGAAATTTCTTTTCATCAACCTACCCGAAAAATTATCTGGAAACAAATAAGTCTTTCCCTAATATCTTCCAAACACCAGCACATAACCTGCTAAAGATACATGATAATCCTTTCCTCTTTGCCTTGAACACAGATCCTAGATTTTCTCTAGAAGATAATGTAGAACAAATCCTCCAACAACTGAACTCTAAGAAAACAAAACAGAGAAATTATGGTTTTTGCATCTAAGTCTTAAAGTATAACCTACCAGTGTCAAACTATCTTTCCTAATAACCATTTTGTTGTCTATCAAAGAGGTTGCAATATTTATCAAATAAAGGGAAAACACGTAACTATTAAAAACATAAGCTTTAGAATTTACAGAGATCACAGTGAACATATATTCTCAAATATCAATAGTAAGAAAAATTTTAACATGTTGCCATGAGTTCAAGTACACCAATTCTATCAAGACCTTTTGCTTTCCAAAAACCTTCCCAAATATATTAACCCAAAACTCACTCTCTTACCTTTTCATTGGAAATGTGGCACAAATTTCAAATCGGCTACTATTATTATTCTTTGAACAGTCTTTGCATTTCCAAAGCTTCTAAATTGGGTTAGCTATTAAAAGAAATGAAAATATACCCATAAAAATTATATAGAAGGAAATTACAAAGTAATATACATAGTGTTTCCATTTATTAATAAATACATATAACTAGAAAAATATTCTCGAAAACTAACATGAATGAATTCACTTGTAATGTCAAATCCACAAATATTTCTTGACTCCCATATGTCAGGCCTATTAAGTACAAAGATGATTTATTAAAATTTATCAAAGAAAATATAAAGTGTTCATGACAAGATAGAGTGTACAAAGTCATTGAATTACAAAATTTATAACTCCAACTTTAAAATTACTCTCTAAATATTTTATAGTTCCACATCAGCCCTACATGAGCAGAGAAACAGCAAACCTCCTATGATGAATACAGGCAAAATGTTATTAGTTCACCTGCACTTTTAAATATATATGCTTTAACCTCCCAGATTTAACATATGCACATCCAGCAAAACCTAACAAATTCAGTTTATGAATTACCTACAAAGTTCTCAGAACAATAATTTTGAAATACCAATGAACAAATGTAAAATTTTAATTGTCTTCATTTTGGAATATTCTCTGCTACTGCACACTTGCACTCTACACTGCAGTTAGGGTCCATTCATGTACTCCCCATAGTCTCAGCTATAATTATACCCGAGATTAGTGTATCACTTTTACTCTGTTCGTGACAACCTCATAAACATTACATGTTTATTGCTCAGATATTTGTTATGAAATAGTCAAAGTCCATCTCTCTTTGTCTGTCTCTGTGGTAGAAGCAACTAGTCTCAGAATCAGTTAAAGATCACTCCTAGGACTTCCAGCATAAAATAAGTAAGAAAGTACTAAAACTGAAAGAAATGTTACTTTATGTATGTCACTTCAAAGATGTCTATGGTCTGCGGATTAACGCCATATCCTCAATAAAGGGCTGGAGGAAAATGTGGGATAACCCTTTCCACTGGTCTCAACTGCAGCCCTGTACATCACAGTGTGTTCTCACTTATTAGAAACTAGGCTTAGATCCAACTCACAGAAGTGAATCTGTGCCTCCATAATCAAGTCGGAATATTGATTAGTATTTCATTAAATTAATCCTAATTTGTTTTTATTTACTCATTCAATTTAAACAACAATTCTCTCACTAAAGGCACTTTACTGCGATTATACTTTGGTGTGTCACCATGCCTCCAGTGAGAACCTTACATAAAATTAGAAAATTATTTATATCTAAGAAATATAGAAAAATCTTATTGATGCCAAACTTTAAAATGTTTATTAGAGTAGAATTTATATTCATGTACATGGATATTTTACATAATTGTGAAAAATTAATATGTAACTTCTGCCTGCCATGATCTAGTAAAATGCATAGAGGCTCCTGACAAATCTTTGTTCAACTAAAATTTTTTTTAAATGTCGGAGTATTAAAAAGAGGCACTTAGTAGATTATGCCAATTAAATATATATCTTTATGTCCCTTCTCCACAACTGATAAGCTATTTACTCTTCAGAAAGTCTTAGACTCTCTTTTTTTACCTTAGTTTTTCATCTATTAGACAGGGATAAAACATTACCTACCTCGTATTCTGTGAAGATGTAAGTTAGGTAACCCATTTTAAGCAAATCAGACCCAACACCTAATGGACCCCACACATGTCAATATCATCATCATTATTAGACTACTGGAGTGTCTGGTAGGATGGGGGAGCCTGAGTGAGCTGCCATCTGTGGGAGTCGCACAGAGTGGGGACACGACTGAAGCGACAACGGCGACAGCAGTCTGGTAGGAAAAGAAATGAGAGTAGTGAGGGACGTGTCAAGGCCTGAAACACACTCAAAGAAACTACAAAGAAGGAGACAATGTGACTAAACACTTGAGGTTACAGGAAAATAATCAATTAGACCAAGAAAGAGGCGGAGTACTAGTACAAGAGCAGGTTTAGCCTGAGACATATGGAAACCAATAAGGAAGCTTAGAGCAAAATAGTCATTCTTCCACAGAGAATAGATTAGAGAGGGGAGACCAGAGAGGCCTGTGCTCCAGGGCTACTGCAGACTTACCTGGACCAAGTCCAAACAGGGTATGGAACGACTGTCTGAGAATTTATACAGACACTGACACTTAGAAATCAACATACAGCCTCTTACCTTCCAAGTGTACTCTTTTGTTAAAATGATTTCCCCCAGCACCTCAATTCCAAATAACTTCCTCTCCTTTTCCTTTACTAAAACAAGGTCAACAAAATGCAGAGGCCAGAGAGCTATGTATTCCTTCCACTCCTCTGGCTCCATAAATGATAATGCACATGCCATGTATCAGGTACTATTCCAGGGATTCTGAATCTAAAATCTCTGCCCTCTTAGTGTACATGGAGTCAGGAAAAACGACATTAGAGTAAATGACAAGATAAAGCAGACAAGATTTGTAGAAGTTGGAGTTTTCACAGTCTCTGTAAGGGAACATTCCAGACTACTTAGAAGTTCTTCTTAATTTCAGTACATATCTAACAATAAAAAATAAGAATTTAAAAAGTTCTATCACCTTCAACAGATTCTATCATCAATGTCTGAAGCGGATCCATAGGATTCAGTCAGATACCTGTTTAAATACAGGATAAAAAAAAAAAGTTAGATGACAGTGATATTACATGCATTATATGGCTTTAAAATATTTTTCTTTATACATTTTATTGAAGTACAGTTGATTTATTGTGATTCCAGTGCATAGCAAGGTGATTCAGTTATACATATATACATATTATTTTGAAATTATTTTCCATTATAGATTAT
>NW_027219431.1:0-6475 GCF_027580195.1 Bos mutus
TCAATGCTTATTTTCCGTGGTCGGGGCCCGGTCAGTCCTCTTCCAGTGGGGGATCAGTCAGGTGATCGTGGCCCAAACCTTGGTGATCCGGGGCGCGTAGCCAGGGGATCCCGTGCGATCAGTCACCCTTTCCGGGATGGTACCCCTGATCAGTCCGGTAACCCCCGATATCAGTGCATGATAGACCGTGATCAATTCAGTCGTCCGTGTCAGTGTTGTGTTGGGTTTTATATTTCGCCCTCTTTCCCTAATCAGTGTATAATATCCACAGATCAGTTTGCAGTCTGTGGTCCGGGGCAGTAGCCCCCGTGATCGGGGCCCGATTGGGCCCCGTGATCGGTGCAAGATCCCCGGGGTAGTGCCGGGTTGCGTTCCCTGGCGAATGTAGGATTGTGTATCAGTGGCCCTAGCCCGGGTGTTGGCAGTCGGGAACCCGTCCCTCAGGGCATGTGCGGTCGCCATCAGTGGGAAAGGGCTACCGATCGGGGCCTAATCAGTCCATGGGATCAGTGCATGATCAGCCCGTGATCAGTGCATGCACGGTCACTTGATCAGTTTGATCAGTTTCATGATCTGTGCATGATCCAACCACGTGACCGGTGTATCGATCGAGCTTACGTAATCAATTGCGTGATCGAACGCGTGTTCAGTGCGTATCAGTAATGTGATCAGTGTATGATCGAACGCCAGTAGTGCATGAACGCCCACGTAATCAATATGATCTTGCGTGATGTTGCATTGCACAGTCGTGATGATGTATGAGCAACTTCGTGGTGTTATTATCAACCGCGTAATCAGTGTATGATCGCCAGGTAATCGGTGCATGATCAGCCACAGACAGTGCAAGATCAGCCAAGTGATCGAGTACATACACAGTCACGTAATCAGTGTATGATCAGCTTTGAGATCAGCCGCGTGTCAGTGCACGTGATAGCCGTGATCGGTGCGCGGTCGGTCAGGTGATCGGTTCATGATCGGCACGTGATCAGGCATGATCAGCCTCAGGATCAATGCAGGATCAGCCACGTATTCCAGAGCCTGATCAGACACAAATCAGTGCCGATCGCGTGACCCTGCGCGTGTCGGTCACGTGATCCCGGTATATGATGATTCCTGTCTGTTCATGATAGCCGTAGCGGTCAGTGCCAGCTGGCTCTGTGATCAGTGGCTGCTCTCTTTCGATGATTGCCATGATCGCTGCGTGATTCTGCTGATGTCTGGCGATAACGGTGCCAGCTGATCCCGCGTGATTCCTGTATTGTCTGTTCGTGATGGTACATGGTAACCACGTGCGTGATTCATTGCCTACAGGTCACTGGTGATCAGTCATGATAAGCTGCGTGATACCTGCCTGCTCATGTGCGGTCACGTGTTCGATGTATATTCTGCGTGATTCCTGCCTGCTCATCTGGTGATCGTGGCGACCATGTAATTCCGCCTGCTCGGGTCACGGTGTGCAGCTGAGTCAGATTCTTAGTCAGTAAGGGTCCATGATAATTGCCTGTTGATTTGCGTGAGGTCCATCGGCTCCGTCGTGATAAGTGTGATCCTGAGGCGTGTTCCAGTGCATGATCAGCCACGTGGTCAGCACGCGATCGATCCATGTGATCAATGCCATTCCGAACCGTGATCGGTGCATGCTCAGTCCGTGTGCGTGCATGACGGTCAGTCGCTGATCGGGCCATTGATCATCCCGTGTCGCGTGTCAGGATCGTCAGCTTCACGTGATCAGTGCATTATCAGTCGCGTGATCTGTGAATGATCGCCACGTGATCAGTGTATGATCATTTATGGTACCAGTGAATACAGCCACGTGACCAGTGCGTGGTCCGGCCTGATCGGTGCATGATCAGCCCGTGATCACATGCATGAACTGTCGTGAATCAGTGCATGATCAGCGCGTGATCATTCATGATGGGCATGTGATCAGTCGGTGAATTATCGGTCACTGATTAGTGCGATCTATCACGTGATCAGTAAGTGATCTGCCATGTGATCGTGCAGGATCGGTCCGTGATCTGTGAATGATCAGCCCCGTGATCAGTGCATGATCAGCCATGATGGCACTTGGTCGTAATCCATTGATCAACAGTTCCGTACGCGATCATCGCGTGATCGGCATGATGTGCGTGATCAGTGCGCGATCAGCCAGGTGATGATGCGATCGAAGCAAGTGATCAGTTCTTGATCACTCACGTGATCAATGCATGATCAACCATGATCATTCGCGATCAGTCCACGTGATCGGTGCGCAATAGCCCTTTGTCAGTGCATTATCAGTCGCGTGATCAGTGTATGCGATGACCAGCGGATCTGTACATGATAGCCCACGTGATCCAGTGCATGATCAGCCTGTGATCGGTGCATGATCAGCCACGTGTCAGTGCATCATCATCCCACGTGATCGTGCATGTTCAGATCGTCATCAGTGCATCGATCAGACACGTGATCTGTGCATGTTCAGCGTGATCAGTGAATGATCAGCCACGTGATCAGGCAGATTCAACTGCTCGATTCAGTGCATGCACAGTCACGTGATCAGTGTGATCAGCTGGGCTGCATGATTTCTGCCGTGTTCATCTGCAGGATCGTGGCAGCTGAGTGCGCACATCCCGTGATAACTGAGATCCGCTGCGTGTGCCCAGTGCTTGATTTGCGTGGTGTGTGTGCAGTCGGCTCTTTGACCAATGCCACGTGATCGTGCATGATCCGCCGCAGTGCATTGCATGTTCAGCCACGTGATCGGTATGCCTGTCCGCGTGACAGTGGTCATCACCATTCGTGCGCGTGATGCTGCGTGCTCGGTGCGTGATCGTGAAAGTGCATGATCAGTCGCGTGACAGTGCGCGGTCAGTCAGCGTTATCGGTGTATGAGTCAGCCATAATCGACCGCGTGATCGATTCCGTAGCCACGTGTTCGGTGTATGATTCCACGTCATCGGTGCATGTGCAGTCCGTCATCAGTGCATGATAGCCACGTCATCAGTGCGCCAGTCCCAGCCCGTGATCAGTGCATGATCAGTGCGGCGGTCAGTCAAAGGCGAGTCACGTGATCGTGATCAGTCATGCTTCATATTAAGTGTATGATCAGCCACGCGGTCAGTGCATGATCAGTCAGTGATCAGTGCATGCACAGTCATGTGATCAGTGTGACCAGTCAAATCGGTGCGTGATGCGTGTTTGTGCAGCCATATTAACAATGCATGCTGAGTCACGTGATCGGGGCCTACTCTGTGCATGATTCCTCTCTCCAGTGATCAGTGCATGTGCGTTCCTGCTGATCAGTCTGTGATTCGGGTCGTGGCTGACTGTGTGATTGATGGCTGCTCATCTGTGCATGATCACTGCCAGTGATCAGTGATTCCTCTTGCTCATCAGCCACGTGATCCCGCTGACATGTGCGATTCCTGCTTGGTGGCTGCTGATCGGTCATGTGATTTGGTGCGCCACGTAGCCCGTGATCAGTGTGCTTAGCCCGTGATCAGTGCATGATCCTGCGTGATCAGTGTATTATCAGCCATGTGGTCAGTGCGCGCGATCAGTGCGTGATCAGTGCGATCTGACCTGCGTGTGATCAGTGCATTTCAGCCGCGTGATCAGTGCATGATCAGCTCCGTGATCAGTGCATGATCAGCTGCACAGTCGGTGCACGATCAGGCAGCGTGATCAGTGCATGATCGCGCGCGTGATCAGTGCATGATCTGTACCGTGATCAGTATATGATCAGCCGCGTGATCAGTGCATGTGATCAGCCGCGTCTGTCACGTGATCAGTGTATTTGATCATCCGTGATCAGTGTATGTCAGAGCGTGATCGGTGTATGATCAGCCGCGTGATCAGTGCATTCTCCCAGCCACGTGATCAGTGCATGATCAGCCGCGTGATTGTATGACCAACCACGTGATCAGTCAGATCCGCAGCGTGATCGGTGTATGATGTCCACGTGATCAGTGCGTGGATCAGTCACATGATCAGTGTATGATCAGCCACGTGATCAGTGCATGATAGATAGCCCGTCCCCTGCATGATCAGTCGCGTGATCGGTATCATGATGAGCCCGGTGATCAGTGCATGATCAGCCATGTGATCAGTGCATGATAGCTACTTGATCGGTGCATGATCAGCCGCGTGATCAGTGCATGATCAGCCACGTGATCGTGCATGCTCATCAGCCACGTGATCGGTGTGCATGATCAGCGTGATCAGTGTATGATTCAGCCGCGTGATCAGTGCATGATCAGCCACGTGATCAGTGCATGATCATCAGGCGCGTGATCAGTGCGCGATCAGCGACGTGATCAGTGCATTTTCAGCCACGTGATCGGTGCATGATCGGTCACGTGATCAGTGTATGATCAGCCCGTGATCAGTGCATGATCAGCCACGTGATCGGTGCATGTTCAGGCGTGTGATCGGTGCATGATCAGTCACGTGATCAGTGCATGATCAGCCGTGTGAGTGCATGATCAGCCGCGTGATCAGTGCATGATCAGTCCCGTGATCAGTGCATGATCAGCCGCGTGATCGGTGCATGATCAGCCGCGTGATCAGTGCATGATCAGCCACGTGATCGGTGTGCATGATCAGCTTCGTGATCAGTGCATGATCAGGCTTCGTGATCAGTGCATGATCAGGCTTCGTGATCAGTGCATGATGCAGCCGCGTGATCAGTGCATGATCAACCGTGATCAGTGTATGATCAGCCGTGATCAGTGCACTGATCATCAGTGCGTGATCAGTGCAGTGCATGATCAGCCCGTGATCAGTGCATGATCAGCCATCGTGATCAGTGCATGATCAGCCACGTGATCAGTGCATGATCAGCCACGTGATCAGTGCATGATGCAGCCCGCGTGATCAGTGCATGATCAGCCACGTGATCAGTCATGATCAGCCGTGATCAGTGCATGATCAGTGCGTGATCAGTGCATGATCAGCCGCGTGATCAGTGCATGATCAGCCACGTGATCAGTGCATGATCAGCCGCGTGATCAGTGCATGATCAGCCACGTGATCAGTGCATGATCAGCCGCGTGATCAGTGCATGATCGGTCATGTGATCAGTGCATGATCAGCCCACGTGATCAGTGCATGATCAGCCACGTGATCAGTGCATGATCATCAGCGCGTGATCAGTGCATGATCAGTCACGTGATCAGTGCATGATCAGCCGCGTGATCAGTGCATGATCAGCCACGTGATCGGTGCATGATCAGTCACGTGATCAGTGCATATGATCACCCGTGATCAGTGCATGATCAGTCACGTGATCAGTGCATGATCAGCCACGTGATCAGTGCATGATCAGCCCGTGATCGGTGCATGATCACGTGATCGTGATCAGTGCATGATCAGCCCGTGATCGGTGCATGATCAGTCGCGTGATCAGTGCATGATCAGCCACGTGATCGGTGCATGATCAGCCGCGTGATCAGTGCATGATCAGCCGCGTGATCAGTGCATGATCAGCCCCGTGATCAGTGCATGATCAGCCACGTGATCAGTGCATGATCAGCCACGTGATCAGTGCATGATCCAGCCGTGATCAGTGCATGATCAGTCGCGTGATCAGTGCATGATCAGCCACGTGATCAGTGCATGATCAGTCACTCGTGATCAGTGCATGATCAGTCTGCGTGATCAGTGCATGATCAGCCACGTGATCAGTGCATGATCAGCCGCGTGATCAGTGCATGATCAGGCGTGATCGGTGCATGATCAGTCACGTGATCAGTGCATGATCAGCCACGTGATCAGTGCATGATCAGCCACGTGATCAGTGCATGATCAGTCCGTGATCAGTGCATGATCAGCCACGTGATCAGTGCATGATCAGCCGCGTGATCAGTGCATGATCAGCCGCGTGATCAGTGCATGATCAGCCGCGTGATCAGTGCATGATCGCCCGTGATCAGTGCATGATCAGTCCGTGATCAGTGCATGATCAGCCCGCGTGATCGGTGCATGATCAGGCCGTGATCAGTGCATGATCAGTCACGTGATCGGTGTGATCAGGCCGTGATCAGTGCATGATCAGCCACGTGATCAGTGCATGATCAGCCCGTGATCAGTGCATGATCAGCCACGTGATCGGTGCATGATCAGTCCGTGATCGGTGCATGATCAGGCGTGATCAGTGCATGATCAGCCGCGTGATCAGTGCATGTTCAGCCACGTGATCAGTGCATGATCACCGTGATCAGTGCATGCATCAGTCGCGTGATCAGTGCATGATCAGTTCGTGATCAGGTGCATGATGACGTGGGATCAGTCACGTGATAAGTGCATGATCAGGCGCGTGATCAGTGCATGATCAGCGCGTGATCAGTGCATGATCAGCCGCGTGATCAGTGCATGATCAGCCACGTGATCAGTGCATGATCAGTCACGTGATCGGTGCATGATCAGCTTCGTGATCAGTGCATGATCAGCCGTGATCAGTGATCGGTGCCGCGTGATCAGTGCGTATCGGTGT
>NW_027219432.1:300000-471782 GCF_027580195.1 Bos mutus
TTTAATTCTCACAGTAACCTTCAAAAGGAGAACATTCCACTTCCAGTCATAGAGGAGAAGACTGAATTTCTCAGAATGAAGTACCTTTCTCAAGGTCCCAAAGTAGTGGTGAGGCTTGCTGTGTTTCCAAAGGCATTTCTGCTGTGCCATCTTTCCCAACTCTTATTTTTTAACTATAAATTTAAGCAACCTTAAAGGTGAAATGGATTTAAGACTCCCTCTATGATTTGATAGTCCACATTCAAGCATTTTACCATAACTGGCAGGCCATTCCAATAGTTTGCTGTAGTAGGAGTCAGTAGACCATCTCCTTAGAATTCTGTTGGCGAACTTTCTCTGCCCTCTTTCCTCTTGATAACACAGCAGGATGTCATTTTAAAGGATGCTAGTTCCAACATGGTTCTAGCTCCTAACTTGCAATGTTAATTATTAACTGGTTGTGAGAAATGCACCCACTGTATAAGGAGCAGATTTACTTTGACACCTTAATTGTCTTCCATCACACTCTGCTTAAGTCACTCAACTTGAATGCAAGGCACTTTCATAATGTGCTTGTTATACAAGTTAGAGGGTGAGAAGAGTGTTTTCTAGTTTCAGATACCCCCCAATCCAATTAGTGTAGTGGTAAAGAATCCACCTGCCATTGCAGGAGACATGGATTTGATCCTTGGGTACCCACTCCAGTATTCTTGCCTGGAAAATCCCATGGACAGAGGAGCCCGGCAGGCTATATAGTCCATGGGGTTGCAAAGAGTCAGACACAAGTTAGTGACTAAACAACAACAACAACAGCAAATCCAATTTGCTAGACATCGCAGTTCACAACAACTTGTAAAGCACAAGAGGACTTTCCCCAGTGGACTTGAATCCTGCTGGTGAGGATACCTCATCAGGCAGAATTCTAAAAGGAGAATCTTGCTGTATCAAAAATGAAAAGCTGTCTCATTGTGGCTCTTGTTTCTTGAAGCTCAGTGGACAGGCCTGGCCATAATCTTGGAGAGGTGATGTGGCAGTTGGGGAGGTAGGAAGAGGTTGGTGGGCACAAGTGAAAGCCCAATGTGACCTCTTTGACACAGACATGGTTTTCCCTTGGCTCAGATCACCTCTTTTTGCATCCTCTACAGTGTGGAAATTGGGAGAAAAGATACAGGAAACCACATATGCTTTTATTTGCTAATCATATTAAATACAAAAGCAAACACATTCTGAGCTCCAACTGACTGTGGTTTGAATTCTCCTTCCCAGTGTGCCTCAGAGACCCCCTTTTCAGGAGCAGCCATCCTCCTTCCTCTTCACATACAGAAAGGAAAAGGGGTAATTATCCCCCAGGAGCACCTTAATTGTTCCAATTAACCTGACCACTATTTGCAATCTGAGCCAGGCAGAGAAGAGGATTTAAAGTGCTCCAACACCATCTTATGGGCTGTGGGTAAGAAAGAGATGAGCCAGGATATTTTCTGTAATAAAGGCTGGGCTGTGAAATGACATAGGCTTACATTCAGGGGCTTTTCTACCAGCATTACCGAGAAGAAAAATGACATTTTAGGAGCTTTTTACACTATCATCACTACACCTTTCTTTAATAATATAGCACATGATCACAAATATCTGTGCTCATTTAAGCTCTCTGTGGAAGCATTCATGAGATTGTTTAACTGCTGTTTAGGCAGGCAAGCCTGGGTTTAAGTTCTTCATGCAAAGCTTACTTGTACTACAGTATTGGACAGGTCACTAAACAGTTCTGAACCTCATTATCTTATCCCTGTGTCAGACACTTACCTTACATCATCTCAGTCAATAGTCACAACTCTAGGAGGTAGTTATTGTCCCCATTTTTTATATGATGGAATTCAGCCTTGGTGAATGGAAGTGACATTCCCAAGTCCATAGTTTAGCTTGCTGATGAGTTAGAGTTCATTTATTCTTTTTTCCCCCTCTTAAGATTCACTCTAGAAGCTACTTGGTGCCAAGCACTCTGCTGAATACTGGGGACATAATCGTAAAGATAATGGATGTATAGGGACTTCCCTGATGGTCCAGTGGCTAAGACTCCAAGCTCCCAATACAGGGGGCCTAGGGTTGATCCCTGAACATGGAACTAGATCTTACATGCCACAAGTAACAGTTACCATGCCTCAAATAAAGATCCTGCATACTGCAACTAAGACCAAGCACAGCCAAATAAATCTTTTTTTAAAAGATAATGGACAGATTCCCATGGAATGCAAATGGAATTCAGCTTGGTTTGAGTGCAAAGCCCAAATCCTAATCACTATACCACAGAATTTTGCCTTCCCCAGAATGCTGTTAGGCTGACATGAGTGAATGAATACAAATGTGAGGTAATCTTTAAGGGAGTTTTGTTATGTATGTGACACACACACACACGCACACATCATACAACAATCTTTATAAACTTGCTCAAAATTCATTTAGACATGACTGAAGTAACTAGAATCCCGCGGACAGACAAACCTGGCTGGCTACACTCCATAGGGTCACAAAGAGTTGGATATGACAAAAGTTACTTAGCACGCTTGCACGAAGTAACTATATGAGTAAAAATTGGGTCATTTGGGTCAGAATCAGCTAATTCAGATAATTTTCTAAATAAAATGAAATAGAAAATGTATATGCAAATCTCTAGAGACAGAAAGTAGATTTCGGTAAATTTGTACCCTTAAAATGAGTGAATTTGACGGTATATAAGCCATGAAATTAAACGATGCTTACTCCTTGGAAGGAAAGTTATGACCAATCTAGACAGCATATTCAGAAGCAGAGACATTACTTTGCCAACAAATGTCCATCTAGTCAAGGCTATGGTTTTTCCAGTGGTCATGTATGGATGTGAGAGTTGGACTGTGAAGAAAGCTGAGTGCCGAAGAATTGATGCTTTTGAACTGTGGTGCTGGAGAAGACTCTTGTGAGTCCCTTGGATTGCAAGGAGATCCAACCAGTCCATCCTAAAGGAGATCAGTCCTGGGTGTTCATTGGAAGGACTGATGCTGAGGTTGAAACTCCAATACTTTGGCCACCTCATGAGAATTGACTCATTGGAAAAGACCCTGATGCTGAGAGGGATTGGGGGCAGGGGGAGAAGGGGACGACAGGGGATGAGATGGTTGGATGGCATCACCAACTTGATCCACATGAGTCTGAGTGAACTCTGGGAGTTGGTGATGGACAGGGAGGCCTGGCATGCTATGATTCATGGGGTTGCAAAGAGTTGGACATGACTGAGCGACTGAACTGAACTGAACTGAAGTTATACCATAAAAAATTGCTCAAATAAAACTGTCAAAACAAACACATGATGTGAATAAATAAAGGTCTATAAATTAGTCCTGAGGGAAGTGTGGTGAGTTCAGGTATTTCTGGTCTGATTAAGGAAGAGACGCGATCATGAGACAGAGTTACACATCAACAGTTCAGGGACACGATTGGGGGAAGGAGAGGGCCCTCCCAGGAGACTGCTCAAAGTCAGCCCCATGAGGCTGTCACCCTGAGGAAGATGAGGGCAAGGGACATCCTAGGGGGTGGGGAGTTGGGTAGGGGGCTTCCCATCTAGATGATGTTGCTTAGCATCAAGGTGTAAACTCTCTGGGTCAGAGAGCTCTGAAGGATAGCAGGGCTTTGGGGTCTTTGATAGATGCAGTGTGTCTGCTCTATGGTTAGCAGATGGTGGGTACAGTTTCACAGGGTACATAAAGTAGGTAGGCTCTAAATGTTCAAAAGCATGATTAGTTGGACTGTGTTTAAAGCAACTGGGGGATTTCCCTGGTGGTCCAGTGGTTAAAACTCTGTGCTTCCAATGAAAGCAGTGTGGGTTCAATTCATGGTTGGGGAACTAAGATCCTGGGGAACTAAGATCCCACATACAGTGAGGTGTGGCCAATAAATAAATTAATAGAATTAAAAACTTACTTTAAAAATAAAGCAATTGAATGTGTAAGAACATGAGTTTGGTGCCACAGGGCTTTGGGCTAATGGTCCTAGACTGCTTTTTGGACTCTGTTGGAGAGGGAGAGGGTGGGATGATTTGGGAGAATGGCATTGAAACATGTATAATATCATATATGAAACAAATCGCCAGTCCAGGTTCGATGCAGGATAAAGGACGCTTGTGGCTGGTGCACTGGGATGACCCAGAGGGACGGTACGGGGAGGGAGGTGGGAGGGGGGTTCAGGATGGGGAACACGTGTACACCCATGGTGGATTCATGTTGATGTATGGCAAAACGAATACAATATTGTAAAGTAATTAGCCTCCAATTAAAATAAATAAATTAAAAAAAAAAAGAAATGAACAACATAGGGACCGTTCAGACCAATCCACAGGGGCCATCTCTGGTCCATTTACATAACACGAAGGTATTGTGAATTGACCACATCACTTAGCTCATTGGGCTTCCCTGGTGTCTCAGACAGTAAAGAATCTTCCTGCCAATGCAGAAGACAGGGGTTCAATCCCTGGGTCAGGAAGATCCCCTGGATAAGTGAATGGCTACCCACTCCAGTATTCTTGCCTGGAGAATCTCATGGACAGAGGAGCCCAGTGGGCTACAGTCCATGGGGTTGCAAAAGAGTCGGACACAGCTGAGCAACTAACACACTTAACTCAGAGTAGGGAGTCAACCTCAAAAGTTACAGTGGTTAAAGCAACAGCTCTGTAGCCCACTTGGATGGGTCATACACCCAGTATGTAATGGTCCTGGGTAACTTTACATATCTCAGTTTCCTCATGTATAAAACAGGAAAGTATAAATATTTTCCCAACAAGACTGAAAATTACACCTGTTAGAACATTTAAAATAAATCACTTATCACAGTGCCCTGCAGATAGGAAGCAATCAACCGTTTGTAGCTCTTATTATTTCAGAATCTTAAATAGCAGTCCTTCTTAGAAGCCTTGAGAAGAATAGTTTTAATTAATAAAAATGTCTATTTCTATTCAGTACAACATTCACATCAGCATTGCTCTCAAAATAGTGAACAGTGTTCCATAAAACCGCAAACATCTTTCCATCAGCAAAGTACAGAAAGTAGATTGACACCAAGCCATTCCCAGGGTCTCCTTGGGAGCCATGGCACTAACACCCAAAGGTGAGTAACCCTTGAGCAGACTGCTGCATGACTCTCCTCATCAGGTTTTATACCTGGTGATGGAATAGGCTTCATTGGGTCATTTTGAGGACTGGATGAACTAACACATGCTAAATCACCCAGTTCAGTTACTATTATTAGAAAATTGAGGCTCAGAGATATTAAGTAGCTTGTCCAACATCACAAGGATAATAACTACTAAAGTTAAGATTTGAACCCAGTTGATCTGATTCTAGAGGTTGCACTTCTCACCAAGGTGCTCCACAACCTGAGGCAAGTGTAACCTGTCTTATCCTTAGTACTTTCATTTTTCAAATATGGGAGCTAATAGGATTCTTAAGAGAACTAAATGAGATACATAAAGCATTTAGAAAAGTGCCCAGCATGTATTAGGTTGGTGAAAAGGTAACCACAGTTTCAGACCATGAATTGTAAATCATCATAGCTAGGCTCAAACATATCTTTATTAATCAAAATAGGAACCATTATGATCAACACATTTTTTGCCAATGAGAAATTCCTGTAGTGTAAAAACCAGTGCTTTGAGATTTGTTGAACTCTTGGAAAATTGTTTCTGCCTCCTTTTGGTTGTGGAAGCGTTTTCCCTGCAAAAAGTTGTCAAGATACTTGAAGTAGTGGTAATCGGTTCGCGAGAGGTCAGGTGAATATAGCAGATGAGACAAAACTTTGTAGCCCAATTAGTTCAACTTTTGAAGTATTGGTTGTGCAACATGCAGTCAGGTGTTTTCATGGAGAATTGGGCCCATTCTGTTGACCAATGCCAGCTGCAGGCATTGAAGTTTTCAATGCATCTCATCAATTTGCTGAGCATACTACTCAGATATAATGGTTTCACTGGGATTCGGAAAGCTGTGGTTGATCAGACTGGCAGCAGACTACTAAACAGTGACCATGACCCTTTTTTTGGGTACAAGTTTGGCTTTGGGAAGTTCTTTGGAGGTTCTCTAGCCACTGAACGGGTCATTGCCAGCTGTCATATAAAATCCACATTTGTTGCATGTCACAATCTGATTGAGAAATGGTTCGCTGTTGTTGTGTAAAACAAGAGACAAAACTTCAGAACATTTTTTTAGATTTTCGGTCAGCTCATGAGGCACCCACTTTTCAAGCTTTTTCACCTTTCCAATTTACTTCAAATGCTGTAGTCCATGGGGTCGCAAAGAGTTGGACATAACTGAGCAACTCAACTGAACTGAGGAAATTCTCTTGACTTTTTTTTTCTCACCCCCCTCCACTACTCCCTTGGCCCAGGCCACTATTGTCTCTTGGTTGGATTACTGTAGCAGCCTGCCAACTCATCTTCCTGCTCAACTCCCCTTGCTCCCTTCAGTCTATTCTCAACACAACAGCCAGTGATCCGGGTAAAGCCCTTGTCAGGTCCTGTCACTCCTTTGCATTTCTGCTATTTTCCTTTTAATTACCTCAAAGTCAAGCTGATTAGGGACCTTAATTTTATCTGTGGAAGTCCCTCCACCTTTTCTGTATAACCTAGTCACAGGAGCCACCTCCATAGTGTTCACAGGTTCTGACCACACTCTAGAGGAAGATGTGGGAGTAGCACTGGGCTGATCTTAGAATTCTGATTACAACACTGCCTTTGAACCTTTGAGCAAATGACTTCTATTTTGGTCACATCCTTTAATATTGAGATTTACCCTTCCCGCATGGCCTGCTGATTTACTCTACTCTACTTAAAAAAAAAAAATAAATTACTTTTTAGAAGAGTTTTGGATTTACAGAAAACTTGCAATGATAGTACAGAGAGTTCCCATGAAGTCTACATCCAATTCTTCCTATTATCAATATCTTCTATTTTTATGGTACATTTGTTATAGTTAATGAACCAATATGAATACATTATTATTATTAACTTAAGTCCATGTTTTATTCATATTTTTGCAGTTTTCCCCTAAGATTCTTTTTATGGTCCAGGGTTCCATCTAGAATAGCAAATTATATTTACTGGTCATGCCTACTTAGGCACCTCTTGGCTGTGCCATTTTCTCAGACTTAAATGAGAATTTTGACAAATTGTTGGAGGCTGAGAGCAAACTAGCTTGGGAGCGAGAAATTCATGGAGTGGCAGTATTAGGTAGGATCTTGCTCCTTTTTGGGGAACCCCACCCCAGGTTATCACATAGCAGAGCCAAGAGAGATCCCATCTAGGGCATGGCAAGCAGAGGGGAAGAGTAATCATTGTGAAATACTCCCAGAGCATTCTTTATAAAAAGATCGACTCTGCAGGGGAGAGACCTTGCCAGAAACTTCTATCTGTGAAAGAACATTTGCTTGACTCCAGCTATCTCTAGACTTCCAGGCTAAAATAAGGGTAGAAAAATAAAGGCAATAAGATGATTGTGAACAACACAGTCCAGTAAAGATCAAGTAAACTAGCAGAAGAGAGAGAGAGAACATTAGGTTCTCTCATGAGGTCCTATTCTACTCTCTTATTCTTATATGAGGTGAAGAAAAGTGAAAAGTAAAAGTTACTCTGTTGTATCTGACTCTTTGCGACCCCATGGACTATACAGTCCAGAATACTGGACCAAATACAGTCCAGATACTGGAGTGGGTAACCACCCCATTCTCCAGGGGAGCCTACCAACCCAGGAATCGAACCCAGGTTTCCCACATTGCAGGTGGATTATTTACCAGCTGAGCCACAAGGGAAGCCCAAGAAAGCATCCAAAAAAAATCCAGGTAGAGGCCTGTTCACTGACTCTGTTTCAAGTAAGCAGGAAGCTATGCACTCAGGTATGACCGCTCAGAGCACACTGACCCCACCTGATGGTAACATGGCCAGACAGGTATTGTTGAAACTCATCTCTTCTGGTTAGTATTTTCTTTCCTTTACAGTAGGAGCATAAAGAGGTTGAAGAGAGTGACAGTGACAGAGTCCTACTTATATAGGCACCAAATGGCATGGTAGAGATAATCTCAATGTGAAGGGATGGGTGGTTCAGAAAAGACTGTCAAGAAGAAATTTGCCTTGCGTTATAGTCGATGGGGTCAAAAAGAGCTGGACATGACTGAGCAGCTGAACACATACATATAAAATAGATAGATAATCAACAAGGATCTTTTGTATAGCAAGCAGAACTTTACTCAGTACATTGTAATAACCTATATGAGAAAAGAATCTGAAAAAGAATAGATACATGAATATGACTATGTATAACTAAATCACTTTTCTGTACCCCTAAAACTAACACAACACTGTAAATCAACTATGTGTTAGTCGTTCAGTCATGTCTGACTCTTTGTGGCTCCATGGATTGTAGCCCACCAAGCTCCTCTATCCATGGAATTCTCCAGTTCAGAATACTGGAGTGGGTTGCCATTCCCTTCTCCAGGGGATTTTCCCAACCCAGATAGTGAACCCAGGCCTCCTCTTTACTCTCTGAGCTACCTGGGAAGCCCATACTAGACTAGGGTGGGTCCTAAGCTTCCCTGTTAGCTCAGTTGGTAAAGAATCTGCCTGCAATGAGGGAGACCTGGGTTCAATCCCTGGTTTGGGAAGATCCCCTGGAGAAGGGGAAGGCTGCCCACTCCAGTATTCTGGCCTGCAGAATTCCATGGACTACAGGCCATGGTGTCCCAGAGAGTTGGACACAACTGAGCGACTTTCACTTCACTTCACCTCAATCCCATAAGACTGATGTCTTTTTAAGAAGAGGAGAGGAAATACACCGGAAGAATTCTATGCAGTGACAGAGGTGGAGATTGGAGACATCCATCTATCAGTCAAAGAGCACCAACAATTGCTACCAGCATAAGAAACTGGCAGAAAGGCATGCAACAGGAGCCTTCAGAGGGAGCAGAGTCCTCCTGACACCTTGATTCCAGACCTCTGGCCTCTAAAATTGGGATACAATGAGTTTCTCTTTTGTAAGCCCCCAGTTTGTGGTCATTTGCTCAGGCAGGCATAGCAAACTCACACACTTCTCCTGTGCAGTCAGTCAGTGTTGAAGGCTGGCAACAGGCTATGGGAGACAACCGTTCAGAAGAACTGTGGTCATTATGTGCTATTTATTTGCCTGACTTAGTTCCTTTCATCTAGATGCTACTGCTTTCAGCACAGTGCTTCTCCTTCACCTGCTTTATGTACTGAATGGATTTTAACTAAGGTCATCAATCCTCCTGTCCTCTCCTTTTCTACCCATGGGGATGGAGTTCTTCCACACAACACTTGGAGATTAAATGAAAGTAGATGGGGGTAAAGTAATGACTACTTTTATAAGCTCTCCCATACTTAAGTTTTTCAAATTAATTTTCTTTTATTGAAAACATTAAGGATTATATCCTCAATAGTCCTTCCCTTCCAAACTGAAACCTGTAAATCTTTTTATCTGAATCCTAACTAGAAATCTGGGCATTTTTTGCTGCACCAGCCAAATATCAAAGCAGAAGTCAATATCTAGGAAAGATAACAGAGAACCATTTAGTATGATATTGCAGGGTATAAAATAAATATAATTATTCCCCTTGGCAATTCTGTTACAATTAGATATACAAGTGACCTCCTCACTTCATTGTTCTTTGTACTCTAGCACTGGACTTCTTAAATATTAATGTGACACTTGTTTTAAATCTTGCTCTTTCAGCTACATCATCCTTTGGCATTAAACTTTGGCGTTGGAAGGGATCTGAGAAGTCAATGAGCTCAGTGGGGCCTCATGTACCTCTGAGATTCTCATAGGTTCACAAGGCTAGTTGATGGCAGAGTTGAGCCTGGAACCCAGGTCTCCTGCACCTCAGTTGATATTCTTTGGTCCAAATCTCTCTCTTTTTTAAATTTCATTTTCTTTTCTAAAATTGAAATAGGGTTGACATACTATATATCATTTTCAGGTGTACTGATAGTGATTTGACATACATTATGAATTGATTGTCACGATAAATCTACTAACCATCTGTTACCATACAAAGTTATTGAAATATCATTGACCATATTCCCTATGATGTACATTGCATCCCCATGTCTTATTTAGTTTATAGTTGGGAGTTTGTACCCCTTAATCTCCTTTATCTATTTCACCCACCTCTACCACCTCTGGCTGTTTCTAGCTTGTTCTCTGTATCTGTGAGTCTGTTTCTGTTTTGTTTGTTCTTTGGTTCTTTTTTTTTAGATACCACACATAAGTGAAATAATATAGCATGTGTTTTTCTCTGTCTGACTTATATCAGTTAATGTAATAAACTCTAGATGTGTCCATGTTGTCACAAATGGCAAGATTTCATTCTTTTTGTGTATGTATACCATACATTCTTTATTTATTCATCAATTGATGGCCATTTAGGTTACTTCCATGTCTTGGCTATTATAAATAATACTGCAATGAACTTAGGGGTACAGATATCTTTTTAAATTCATGTTTTCATTTTCTTTGGTTAGATATCCAGAAGTGGAACTGCTGAATTGCATGATATTTCTATTTTTAATATTTTGAGGACCTTCCATACTGTTTTTCATCATGGCTACACCAATTTATATTCCCATCAACAGTGCAGGAGGATTTTCTTTTATTCACATTCTTGCTGACTTTGGTTTTTTTGTTGTCTTTTCAATGACAGCCATTATGACAGATGTGAAGTGGTATCTCATGGTTTTGATTTTCATTTGCCTGATGAAGAGTGATGTTGAATACATTTTCAGGTACATGTTTGCCATCTGTATATCTTCTTTGGGAAAATATCTATTCAGGTCCTCTGGCCATCCTTTAATGGACTTATTTGGGTTTTATTAAGTTGTATTAAGTTCTATGAGTTCTTTATATATTTTAGATATAGTCCCTTATCAGATTTGCAAATACTTTCTTCTATTCTATAGTACATTTTTTACATTCAAAATCTATGTACTTTTCTCAGTAGGAGCTGAGATGCATTTATTACTATCTTCCACAATTGCCCAAGTACCTTGCAACACATTTATATTAGTCAATCAATTATTGAATTCCTGTTATTTGAAAAACACCATTAATTTGGTCACCTGATGACCACCTTACCTGCCGCCTGAGAAATCTGTATGCAGTTCAAGAAGCAACAGTTAGAACCAGATATGGAACAACAGACTGGTTCCAAATTGGGAAAGGAGTACATCAAGGCTGTACATTGTCACTCTGCCTATTTAACTTAAATGCAGAGTACATTATGAGAAATGCTGGACTGGATGAAGCACAAGCTGGAATCAAGAATGCCAGGAGAAATATCAATAACCATATATATGCAGATGACACCACCCTTATGGCAGAAAGTGAAGAAGAACTAAAGAGCCTCTTGATGAAAGTGAAAGAGGAGAGTGAAAAAGTTGGTTTAAAACCCTACATTCAAAACATGAAAATCCTGGCATCCAGTCCCATCCCTTCATGGCAAATAGATGGGGAAACAATGGAAACAGTGACAGAGTTTATTTTGTGGGGCTTCAAAATCACTGCAGATGGTGACTGCAGCCATGAAATTAAAAGGCGCTTGCTCCTTGGAAGAAAAGTTATGACCAACCTAGACAGTGTATTAAAAAGCAGAGACATTACTTTGCCAACAAAGGTCTGTCTATTCAAAGCTATGGCTTTTCCAGTAGTCGTGTAGGGATGTGAGAGTTGGACTATAAAGAAAGCTGAGCTTCGAAGAATTGATGCTTTTGAACTATGGTGTTGTAGAGACTCTTGAGAGTCCCTTGGACTGCAAAGAAATCCAACCAGTCCATCCTAAAGGAAATCAGTTCTGAATATTCATTGGAAGGACTGATGCTAAAGCTGAAGCTACAATACTTTGGCCACCTGATGTGAAGAGGTGACTCGTTTGAAAAGACTCTAATGCTGTGAAAGATTGAAGGCTGGAGGAGAAGGGGAAAACAGTGGATCAGATAGTTGGATGGCATCACCGAGTCTATGGACATGTGTTTGAGCAAGCTCTGGGAGTTGGTGATGGACAGGGAGTCCTAGCATGCTGCAGTCCACGGGGTCTTAAAGAGTCAGATAGGACTGAGCTACTGAACTGAACTGATGTGAAGAGCCTACTCACTGGAAAAGACCCTGATTCTGGGAAAGATTGAGGGCAGGAGGAGAAGGGGCAACAGAGGATGAGATGTTTGGATTACATCATTGACTCAATGGATATGACTTTGAGCAAGCTCTGGGAGTTGATGATGGACAGGGAAGTCTGGCGTGCTGCAGTCCATGTGGTTGCAAGGAGTTGGACACAACTTAGAGATTGACCAGCAAAACAAATTCTTGTCTGAAAGAGGGACAAGTAAATAGATAATCTTTTTTTTGTGTGTGTACCTCATTAATTTTTATTTTTATTTATTTATTTATTTTTACTTTACAATATTGTATTGGTTTTGCCATACATCAACATGAATCTGCCACGGGTGTACACGTGTTCCCAATCCTGAACCCCCCTCCCTCCTCCCTCCCCATACCATCCTTCTGGGTCATCCCAGTGCACCAGCCCCAAGCTTCCTGTATCCTAATAGTTTGACAAGGCCTATGGTAGAGTAAATCATATGGTCCCATGAATGCACAGAGGATGAGAACTTTTAACTTGCCCTTTACGTTGGGGATGTCAGAAAAGATATGAGTGACTCTGAAGGGGGTATTACTGGGACTGAAACCTTAAGGAAAGCATGAAGTGGCCAAGCACAGAAAGCAAAGACTGCAGAGAGGCATTTAAAATGGAGAAGAAAATGAGCACAAGTATAAGCAAAGTATGATATATTTTTGCAAGTAATCTATTACAGTTGGGTTATGAGATGTACATGTAAGTGGTAAGGGTACTGCAGCCAGGACATTTGTGCTGAAATCTTTGGGAAGAGAGGAGCAGTATGGACTGATTTTGTCACTGAAGGATCAGTCAGGCTGCAGGATGGAATGTGGATTGCAGGGGAACTGGAATGGAAACAGTGAACCTAGTGAGAAGGCTGTGGCAATAGACCAGGTGATAGAGGATGGGGGTTTGAAGGACAGTAGTAGTAGGGGTGTTGGAGTATACTATTTAAAGCAATATTTAAGAGGTAAATTTGAAAGCACTTGGTGCTTTAGTGGGTGTGGGTGTTTACTGACAGCAAAAGATGCTGTTCAAATAGTTGCTTTTGTAACATGAGTTAGCTATAGCTTCAGCTTCCTTCCAAGCATCTCTTCCACCTCTTTGTCTTACTGAAAACTGGCTCTTCTAAGAATACTACTTTCTTTGGAGCCCATCTCAAATGAAGAGGCAGAATGAAGGGAAGGCTGTATGTTCCCAGATATAGTTTATGGGGATGTCAACAAGACATCGGTCTAATATTTTTTCTTACATTTTTGCACTCAGTTAAAATCCATTAAAATTTTGAACAATGGATACAGGAAAACACTCTAGTTTCACAATGAATTTATTAATTTCTAGCCAAATCTTGGCTACACATTCGAGTATTCTTGCCTGGAGAATTCCAAGGGCAGAGGAGCATGGCAGACTATAGTCCACGGGGTCACAAAGAGTAGAATACGACTGAGCGACTAACACTTTCACTTTTCAGGCAAATCTTAGCATGGAATAGGGAGAGAAGGCACAGTAGATTATAAGGCCACCTGAGCTCAATTACTCTCATTATATCACTGCTCAAGTGCTGCTGCTACTGCTGCTGCTAGGTAGCTTCAGTCATGTCCGACTCTGTGTGACCCTATAGACGGCAGCCCACCAGGCTCCCCTGTCCCTGGGATTCTCCAGGCAAGAACACTGGAGTGGGTTGCCATTTCCTTCTCCAATGCATGAAAGTGAAAAGTGAAAGTGAAGTCACTCAGTCATGTCCCAGTCTTAGCAACCCCATGGAATGCAGCCTACCAGGCTCCTCCATCCATGGGATTTTCCAGGCAAGAGTATTGGAGTGGGGTGCCATTGCCTTCTCCGACTCAAGTGCTGAACCTGGAAATAATGGTAGTGTCACCATTGCTCTCTGTGGCCTCTTCTAGAATATTAGTTCTCTATGCTGTGGTTAAATTATTTTGCTATTGTGAAAGCCCTATCATCTAGCTCTAAAAACCTTTCCCTCTCCATATTGCAGTCAATTACTGTATTCATTCACCTAAGACTTTGGCACCTGATTCACAGTCTTCCTCTCCTTCCACCCAATTATCATAGGATGCCATCAGTGCTTACATGAATGATCCATTCAAATATACTGGCTTCCTAGTTCCAATGATCTTTTTCTCCAGTTCTCCTCAGTTAGCCCTTCACATGGCTACATTCTGAACCTTATCATCACCTTAACTGTTATCTCTTATAATTCCCCTTTCCCCAATTCTATGACCACAACCACCTCTCCTTCAAGCTTTCTAGTTTAACTATTATCATGACTGTTATTTTACCAATTTAAAACATCCAGGCCACTCATCCCTCTCTTTTCTCCCACTCAATTGACCTTTCCCTTATCTTTACTTCCCTTGTTAACCAGACTGGTTTCATAACTAATCAATTTCAATGATATCTTTGTCAGTATCTCAAATACCTTATGTCATGATGAGAGAGGATGCCATAAGTAGATGGAACACCTTGCATTGTTGTGTTCTGATTTCCATGGTGCTTTCACACCAGAGTCCAGTTAAAAAATTCTATCTCAGACTTCTCACAATTGACCCTCTGGGGTCAACAGCTTTCAAACTGAGTCTGCAGAAAACTTGACTTCTATGAAGAACACACTGTGGGGTGGATCAAGAGAAGGTTGAGCTTATAGGACTCCAGGCCCCTTGTTGGGTTTCAGTAAGGCCAATTGCCTTTTTTAATCCAGTTTGTATTATTGGAGTTTCATATAATATTTCACTTGAAACTATGCTTTTTTCTACGCATGTCTAATATTTATATGTACACACACACACACACACACACACTAGGCTAGACCAATCATTGTATTGAGCCTGAGATGAATAAACAGAACCTGTTGGCATTATTTTAAGTTTCAGATATCTGACTGTTTCCAGTGCATAAGTCCTCTGCAGAGACAAATTAAGGGTTGTATATAAAGATCTCAGAGAGTATGAGGTGTGCTGGTTTCAGTGGTGCTTCTTTCTGACTCAAAGGAAAAGTATGTTCCTTTACTCCATTGCCTGAACTTGGTGTATTTTAGAATTTCTAACTCCACATCCATTTAATCTGTCATGGCATCTAAAGTCTTTTGTTGATGCCCTAAAATGGAAATTGCCAACCAGGGATGGCAACATCTAAACAAGACTGATGAGTACACTAATTATTTCAGTGGATAGATGCTCTATAAACAGGACTGATGGGAAACACTTGCAATGTTAGCTACCAAGAAAAAGAATGAAAAAATTTTAGTAAATACGATGCTTAATCAGCAAGAGCAGGCCTTCAAAAGATAAGTTTAAATCTTAAGCATGAAAAGTATGTTACTGAATGTCAAGTTGAATATTCAGTCTGCTCTTTCTCAAGTTTGATTCAAAGCACATTTATTTGGGCCTTGGTATATGTCAAGCACTCTGTCCCATGCCATGGGGTATACAGATGAATGAGTCACAGTTCCTACCCTTAAGGAGCTGACAATATATCATGTACAGCTCACATGTCTTTTGCACCAAATGATTAAACTCTATAGTCTGAGCTGCTCAAGGTGAGTTGAGGATGCAGAGTATAATGAAGTCAAACAGAAAATAAAATGGCACTGTTCAGTATCCACCTTCTACAAAGCCTCAAATAGGAAGTTCAGCTTTTGCCAAGGAAGGTTTAAGAAACTATCTATGTTGCCACAGTGCTCAGAGATCACAAATATTATGATAGAAGAAACATATCTGGCAGAGCAAGGATGTATCACTTGGGCTAAAAGAAAATATAACAGCATTATGAAAATATAACAATAAATCAATAAAGGAGGAAGCCAGTATTTTGCATGGCTAACTGAGTCAAAGGTGCTGAGAAGTCACATAGGAGGAGGACCTGTTGTTCAGTCGTTCAGTCGAGTCCTACTCTGTGCGACCCCATGGACTGCAACATGCCAGGCTTCCCTGTCCTTCACTGTCTCCCGGAGTTTGCTCAAACTCATGTTCATTTAGTTGATGATGTTATCCAACCATCTCATCCTCTGCCACCCCCTTCTCTTGCCCTCAATCTTTCCCAGCATCAGGGTCTTATACAATGAGTTGGCTCTTCACATCAGGTGGCCAAAGTATTGGAGCTCCAGCATCATTCCTTCCAATGAGTATTCTGCCTGATTTCCTTTAAGATTGGCTGGTTTGATCTCCTTGCTGTCCGAGGCACTCTCAAGAGTCTTCTCCAGCACCACAACTAGAAACCATAAATTCTTCAGTGCTCAGCCTTATTTATGGTCCAACTCTCACATCCACACATGACTACTGGAAAAACCATACCTTTGACTATAGACATTTGTTGGCAAAGTGACGTCTCTGTTTTTTAATATGCTGCCTAGGTTTGTCATAGCTTTTCAAGGAGGAGGATAAAGATTGCTTATTGAGCTTATTAATGTTATTGCTGCTACTACTACTACTAGAAATATATAACATTTATGGAGTTTTTATATTCCATTCTGGGCATTTATACCCATTTGAATGTGAAGTTCCAAAGAATAGCAAGGAGAGATAAAAAAAAAACCTTCCTAAGAGATCAATGCAAAAAAATAGAGGAAAACAATAGAATGGGAAAGACTAGAGATCCCAAGGGAATATTTCATGTAAACATGGGCACAAAAAAGTACAGAAATGGTATGGACCTAACAGAAGCAAAAGATATTAAGAAGAGGTAGCAAGAAAACACAAAAGAACTATACAAAAATTATCTTCATGAACCAGACAACCATGATGGTGTCATCACTCACGTAGAGCCAGACATCCCGGAATGTGAAATCAAGTGGGCCTTCAGAAGCATCACTATGAACAAAATTAGTGGAAGTGATGGAATGCCAGTTGAGCTATTTCAAATTCTAAAAGATGTTGTTGTTAAAGTGCTGCACTCAATATGCCAGCAAATTTGGAAAACTCAGCAGTGGCCACAGGACTGGAAAATATCAGTTTTCATTCCAATCCCAAAGAAAAGCAACACCAAAAAATGTTCAAAGTACAGTACAATTGCACTCATCTCACACACTAGTAAAGTAATGCTCAAAATTCTCCAAGCCAAGCTTCAACTGTACGTGAACCGTGAACTTCCAAATGTTCAAGCTGGATTTAGAAAAGGCAGAGGAACCAGAGATCAAATTGCCAACATCCTTTGGATCATCAAAAAAGCAAGAGAGTTCCAGTAAAACATATGCTTCTGCTTTATTGACTACACCAAAGCCTTTGACTGTGTGGATCACAACAAAATGTGGGAAATTCTTCAACAGATGGGAATACCAGACCACCTGAGCTGCTTCCTGAGAAATCTGTATGCATGTCAAGAAGCAACAGTTAGAACCAGACATGGAATAACAGACTGGTTCCAAATCGGGAAAGGAGCACATCAAGGTTGTATGTTGTCAGTCTGCTTATTTGACTTATATGCAGGTTACATCATGCAAAATACCTGGCTCAGTGAAGCACAAGCTGGAAAAAAGATATCAATAACTTCAGATACACAGATGACACCACCCCTTATGGAAGAAAACGAAGAAGAACTAAAGAGCCTCTTGATGAAAGTGAAAGAGGAGAGTGCAAAAGCTGGCTTAAAACTCAACATTCAGAAAATTAAGATCATGGCATCCGGTCCCATCACTTCATGGCAAATAGATGGGGAAAAAATGGAAACAGTGAGAGGCTTTCCTTTTCTTGGGCTCCAATATCACTGCAGATGGTGATTGCAGCCATGAAATTAAAAAGGCACTTGCTCCTTGGAAGAAAAGCTTGTCCAACCTAGACAGCATATTAAAAAGCAAAGATGTTACTTCGCCAACAAAGGTCCATCTATTCAAAGCTATGTTTTTTTCACTAGTCACGTATGGATGTGAGAGTTGGACTATAAAGAAAGCTGAGCACTGAAGAATTGATGCTTTTGAACTGTGGTGTTTGATAAGACTCTTGAGAGTCCTGTGGACAGCAAGGAGATCCAACCAGTCCATCCTAAAGGAAATCGCTCCTGAACATTCATTGGAAGGACTGATGCTGAAGCTGAAGCTACAATACTTTGCCCACCTGATGTGAAGAACTAACTCATTTGAAAAGACCCTGATGCTGGGAAAGATTGAAGGCAGGAGAAGGGGACGACAGAGGATGAGATGGTTGGATGGCATCACCGACTCAGTGGCAATGAGCTTGAGTAAGCTCGGGGAGTTGGTTATGGACAGGGAGGTCTAGTGTGGTGCAGTCCATGGGGTCGCAAAGCGTCGGACACGACTGAGCAACTGAACTGAACTGGGCATTTTAAAAAGAATGCCATTTATATTCTAATAGATGGCTATTATTATTTTAATTTTATTGATGAAAAAGCTAAAGCTTAGATGCTTATCAATTCAAAATCAGTGGTGTAGCCAGACCTTCCTGGCTGAACGTTGGTGATCTGGACAGAAATGATTTAAGTGGAACAGGAGGAATGGGAGACAGATTAGCATGGGTTAAAAAGTAATTAGACATGAAAATGTACAAATCACGGGCAGAATAAATCAATTTAGAGGACATTTTTTATGTGTTTTTTTTTTAATTTAAATAAGAAGGAGGCTCTCAGCTGTAACAAGAAAGGAAGGAAAGGAGCGGTGCAGACATGGGGAAGTTTGTATTGATAACATTTGATAGGCAGAGAAGGAGGGAATTTTTGTATTTATCTCCTTTGTGAAGGAAGAAACAAGATCCTAGAGAGAAAGGAGAAGGTGAGGTCAGAGCTTTGGAATGAGGGATCACTCTTGAAATAGATCTTGGAGAGAGTGGAAGAGTTAGTTGAGAAGAGGAATATAATAGGAATGCTTAGCAGTGTTGAAGATTGATTTATTTAAGGTTGTGACCATGAATTTATAGTAGTATAAACCTGCACTATTTTAGGATTTTCTCCCACAGCACTGGGCTTCTTCCTTGTAGGGAGAGAAAAGGTGGGTGTTTGAATTTAGCTCTCACTGGGATTTGTGAAATAAGTGCAATGAAATACAGATGGCTGAGGGAGATTATGGTGCTGACACTGGTATTATGGAAGTAACAGAATGTGAAACCGAAGCTGGATAAAGAAGGCAGTGAAGAAATTCAAGGGCTGATCAATAGGTAGAAAGTAAAGAAGTTGATGGCCTGAATGTCATAAGAAGTTGGGGCTGATTTAACACTCATAATGGGGCTGTTTAAGCTAGCTTGAAGAGTTAGAGGTAGTGTTCAAGAATGATATATTTGAATCATTGATCTCAGTGGCAGCACATCTTCAGGTAATAACAGACTCTACAGTCTGAATGTGGGAATGGGTAGATAAGGTGGAATAGAGAAGGCAGCTCAATTCTTTCTGGATATTCTAAACTTGAATAAAGTCTGGGCATTTCGACTCTTTCATTATTTCTATAACCTGTATAATGAGATAATGCATGGTCTGTTGAGATACTAATTTTTGTCTTGTTCCTGCTGTAGAAAATTAAAAAAATCAAAAGGTAATATTTTCACCCACACTCAAGCCTTGTGTTCTAAGCCATAGTAGTAGCTCACTGCCCCCCCCTTCCTCCGAACCCCTCACCACCCTCCCAGGCACTATGGAAATGGATTGGTGTATTTTTCAGTTGTTACAAAGCTTAGGGAGAGCTACTTGAATTCAGTGAGCGGTAGCCAGGCAGCTTAGATGTTCTGCAGTGTTGGAAAAGGCTGTGCAAAAAGAAAACTCACGCCATTTTTGGCACTATTTTGTACTGTGTCTGTAGACATTATTGTAGGTGTAAAAACTGTTTATATCAGAATTTGGGGCCAAGCTTAATTTTACATAGAAATCTAAAACATTGTTCTATATTTTAATAACCATTAAAATTTTGAGAAGATGCAAAATTCTATATAAAATTGGGGGAACCTGGCTTTAGTTTTGTTCAGAATCTGTCAAGTTCCAACACACTTCACCACATCACAAGTTAAGACACTACTATGAGCTTGCTAGATGTATTTGAGATACCTGTATCTGCATATATACCTCCTGTATGCCAGTCAGTAAAAGGAAATTTTTACTTCCTGGCCCTTTCAAGAACATTGGGGTAAATATTACTAAAATAGTTGATATTTGGAGTAATATCATTGAATTTTATTAATAAATGTTGTTGTAAGTATGTCATTATTACTATTATTGCAATACAATAGTTATATCAATTAGCCTTCTTAGTTGAAAACATTTCATACAGAAAATTTTAGTTAATTTTGGGGGGGTTGTCTGTTGCTTATCGTGTCCCTTGAGGTCTACCATATCTCTCTAAAGCTTCTTTTATTAGTTTCCTTTTAAAATGTTCCCTTTATACTCCCTTTGGTTATTGAAAGACATACTTTCCAAGGTCTCTTATGTATGAGAAACTACAGTGCAGACCTTGAAATGTGATGGGATTTCAAATTAGAAGGTGTGTTTTTCATGATACTTCATTATAACCTATAGGGATATACCATCTCACAACCCTTAAACAATGGGGACCAACTCATCTGTGAGAATAACATCCTTGCTCCTTTTCAAATCTTGGAATGTGTAATTTATTTGGCATATTATCCCCATTACCACAAAGGCTGTTTCTCCTTTTTCTCATACCATATATAAATTTGTCTATACCATTATTACTTATTCTAAAAACTGCCATTCATCATTAATTTATTTGATTTAATTTCCTCTTTGATACAGTTCTACCATTATATTCTTCATCTTAATTATGTGAGATTGCAGATTTGATTATTGTGACTTTCTTTTCAGGATAGTAAAATGGGCATTACCAAATATTTGTTAGAAAAAGGAGCACTGTAGAGTATTTGTCTTTGGTTGTCTGATTTATTTCACTAAGCATAATACTCTCTAGGTCCATCCACATTGTTGCAAATGGCAGAATTTCATTCTCAGAGTAGGCTCACAGACACACAAAGGAGACTTGTGGTTACCAGTGGAAAGAGGGAAAGGGTGAGGGGCAAGATAGGGCTATAGGATTAAGAGGTACAAACTACTGTATATAAAATAAATAAGCAACAAGGATATACTGTATTAGTTCACTTCAGTCGCTCAGTCCTGGCCGACTCTTTGCGACCCCATCAATCGCAGGACACCAGGCCTCCCTGTCCATCACCAACTCACAGAGTTCACTCAGACTCAAGTCCATCGAGTCAGTGATGCCATCCAGCCATCTCATCCTCTGGCGTCCCCTTCTCCTCCTGCCCCCAATCCCTCCCAGCATCAGAGTCTTTTCCAATGAGTCAGCGCTTCGCATGAGGTGGCCAAAGTACTGGAGTTTCAGCTTCAGCATCATCCCCTCCAAAGAAATCCCAGGGCTGATCTCCTTCAGAATGGACTCATTGGATCTCTTTGCAGTCCAAGGGAATCTTAAGAGTCTTATCCAACACCACAGTTCAAAAGCATCAATTCTTCAGTGCTCTGCCTTCTTCAGAGTCCAACTCTCACATCCATACATGACCACAGGAAAAACCATAGCTTTGACTAGACAGATCTTTGTTGGCAAAGTAATGTCTCTGCTTTTCAATATGCCATCTAGGTTGGTCATAACTTTTCTTCCAAGGAGTAAGCGTCTTTTAATTTCATGGCTGCAATCACCATCTGCAGTGATTTTGGAGCCCCCAAAAATAAAGTCTAACAATGTTTCCCCATCTATTTGCCATGAAGTGATGGGACCGGATGCCATGATCTTCGTTTTCTGAATGTTGAGCTTTAAGCCAACTTTTTCACTCTCCACTTTCACTTTCATCAAGAGGCTTTTTAGTTCCTCTTCACTTTCTGCCATAAGGGTGGTATCATCTACATATCTGAGGTTATTGATATTTCTCCCAGCAATCTTGATTCCAGCTTGTGTTTCTTCCAGTCCAGCGTTTCTCATGATGTACTCTGCATAGAAGTTAAATAAACAGGGTGACAATATACAGCCTTGACGTACTCCTTTTCCTATTTGGAACCAGTCTGTTTTTCCATGTCCAGTTCTAACTGTTGCTTCCTGACCTGCATACAGATTTCTCAAGAGGCAGATCAGGTGTTCTGGTATTCCCATCTCTTGAAGAATTTTCCACAGTTTATTGTGATCCACACAGTCAAAGGCTTTGGTATAGTCAATAAAACAGAAATAGATGTTTTTCTGGAACTCTCTTGCTTTTTCCATGATCCAGCGAATGTTGGCAATTTCATCTTTGGTTCCTCTGCCTTTTCTAACACCAGCTTGAACATCAGGAAGTTCACGGTTCACATATTGCTGAAGCCTGGCTTGGAGAATTTTGAGCATAACTTTACTAGCATGTGAGATGAGTGAAATTGTGCAATAGTTTGAGCATTCTTTGGCATTGCCTTTCTTTGGGATTGGAATGAAAACTGACCTTTTCCAGTCCTGGGGCCACTGCTGAGTTTTCCAAATTTGCTGGCATATTGAGTGCAGCACTTTCATAGCATCATCTTCCAGGATTTGAAATAGCTCAACTGGAATTCCATCACCTCCACTAGCTTTGTTCGTAGTGATGCATTCTAAGGCCCACTTGACTTCACATTCCAGGATGTCTGGCTCTAGGTCAGTGATCACACCATTGTGATTATCTGGCTCGTGAAGATCTTTTTTGTACAGTTCTTCTGTGTATTTTTGCCACCTCTTCTTAGTATCTTCTGCTTCTGTTAGGTCCATACCATTTCTGTCCTTTATTGAGCCCATCTTTGCATGAAATATTCCCTTGGTATCTCTGATTTTCTTGAAGAGATCTCTAGTCCTTCCCATTCTGTTGTTTTCCTCTATTTCTTTGCATTGATCGCTGAGGAAGGCTTTCTTATCTCTTCTTGCTATTCTTTGGAACTCTGCATTCAGATGTTTATATTTTTCCTTTTCTCCTTTGCTTTTCACTTCTCTTATTTTCACAGCTATTTGTAAGGCCTCCCCAGACAGCCACTTTGCTTTTCTGCATTTCTTTTCCATGGAGATGGTCTTGATCTCCTGTACAATGTCACGAACCTCATTCCATAGTTCATCAGGCACTCTATCTATCAGATCTAGGCCCTTAAATCTATTTCTCACTTCCACTGTATAATCATAAGGGATTTGATTGAGGTCATACCTGAATGGTCTAGTGGTTTTCCCTACTTTCTTCAATTTCAGTCTGAATTTGGCAATAAGGAGTTCATGGTCTGAGCCACAGTCAGCTCCCGGTCTTGTTTTTGCTGACTGTATACAGCTTCTCCATCTTTGGCTGCAAAGAACATAATCAATCTGATTTCGGTGTTGACCATCTGGTGACGCCCATGTGTAGAGTCTTCTCTTGTGTTGTTGAAAGAGGGTGTTTGCTATGACCAGTGCATTTTCTTGGCAAAACTCTATTAGTCTTTTCCCTGCTTCATTCCATATTCCAAGGCCAAATTTGCCTGTTACTCCAGGTGTTTCTTGACTTCCTACTTTTGCATTCCAGTATGGCACAGGGAAATATAGCCATTATTTTATAAAAACTTTGTGGAGTATAATCTATAAAATTATTGAATCACTACATTATACACCAGAAATGAATTTAATATTGTAAATCAAGTATGTATTTCAATTACAAAAAAAAAGTTAATATTGATGTGTTAAGGGCAAAAAAAAAGAGAGAGAGACAAAAAAGAAAAAGGAGCACCAAGTTTTGTATGATTGAGGTTCAGTGGCTGGGCTTCTCTCACCTTTCTTTCTCCCCTCCTCAGAGTTAAGAATTTGTAGGTTTCAGTGTTAGATTGCTCAAAGAATCACGCTGGGCTGGCTTGAGGACAGGGAAGCTAATTCCTAGACCATAAGTGTGAAGTGACCTGACAAGGGATACTCAGTGGATTCCCTCAGGGGTTGCAGATGGTTTGAGGTTTTAGTTTTGGTATCAAATTCCTTGAATGGAAGATACTGTTTCTCTCTCGACTTCCATGCAAATCTCCAAAAGTAAGATGACTGTGTGCTATGAATGGGGAGGCTATATATTAGATGCTCTAACTTTGAAACACTGTAAGGTTTCTGTGCTTAAGTTTGACATGAAGGGAACAGAGCTTTGTTTGAGTGAGGTATGCTGGTCATGAACAAGGACCACAATAGATGGAAGATCAGAGGTCCATCACCATATTTTCTGGTGATGGAAACACCCTTCTATCTCCTGCCTATCTATCTCCTAACAGCCCTTCTATCTCCTGCTTAATCCCAAGGAGAGGGGGAGGGTCCCAAAATAATGCTGACACTGGATTTCTTATCAACTGTAACAGGTGGGGGAGGCAAATTAGATGTATTTTATGTTAAAAAAGAAAAGTTGCCCTGAAGCGCACTGGTGAAAATTCATACCAACCACACTTGAGCTGGATAATATTATTTTACACCTAGTCTCATGAGAGAAACACTGAGAAACATTTAGTGAAAGACAACTAGTCACACGGCCCCCTAACCGCATATTCCAAAGCAGTAGTAGTTTATTGCTGGCCTTCTGTCCTAACCCTCTAGCATCTTTGGAATGAGTATCTTTTTATCTTTAAATCCCCAAATCCACTAGCATCTCTGTGTGAAGGCTCCAGGGAATAAATCAATGTGAGGTTCTGCTTTCCAGAAAGATCTGCACATCTTACTCTGCTTTGTACACTGCAAAGGGCATGGCAGTATTTCTACTATGGAAAAGCTTCAGATTGTCAAACCCCAGAGCCTTTGTGAAGCTGGTGTGTGCAAGAAAGTAGACTGAATTCATCAGGGTCAGACAGCAGTTGGAGCAAATCACTAGGGAAGACCATGAGTGGCAGGGAGATGCTTTTGGGCTGCAGACACTGGGGAAGTGAAAAAACAGATCTTTCAGTTGTGCTTACTAAACAGGACTCTCTGGTCAGATCACTTAGCAGTGATTGGATAGTGAATTAAAATGTCTACATTCATATTTCCCCTTGAATGACTGTTGCACAAAGGATGCTTTTCAGGAAAGATCTATATAGCTTATTTTCTGCTCAACTGAAAGCTCTGGAGCTCAAGACAAGATATTTCAGTTGTGTGGCTTCATTGTGTGAGTCGTCACAAAATGAGGTGGGGAAGAAATATTGCTCTTTAGAAGTTACTGAACCGTGGGGATTTGACATGAAATTGTAAAGAGTTCAAACTAGTCAAGTAAAGAAATGGCAGATGGACAACTCGAAAAGGGTTCAGGCAATGCTTGAAAGACATGGGCATTGATTTCAAAGGGCTTTCCTTTCAGAGATGCACAGCCTAGGCCTTGGGGACTTCAATAGATGGTCAAGAAAATATCCATGTTATTGCCCTGGGCTTTCTGCTGAATACAGTTTCCACATCCATCCTCAAGACAAGTTTATAGCTAGCTCCACACAACACATAAACTGCTTTGAAAAGACCCAAAATGGTTGAGTCTCATCAAACAAGTGGTTACTTTGAAAACTACTCATTAGCATCCTGTCACCAAGCAGAGCATTGACTGAATTAAGTTGCTTGTTAATACACTATATGCAGACCAACTCCAATAGAAGAGAATTTTCGTTTTTAGAAACAAAATCTTAGACATCCTTTAAACATGAAGAGTCATTCCCAAAGCATTCTATGTCCATTTGAGAAGGACATGCTTCCCGGTATGTTTTAGTACCTGTTTTGCAACTTTTGTAACAGTAAATCATATGAAGACCAATAAATCCTGAGCCTCATAAAATCTTCATTCTACCTGACCTCTCAGCAGCCTTTGACACTGTTGCCCTCCCTATTGTGCAATTCTGTTGTCTGATGTCTATTGATCTGCTGAGTTCCCACTTTATCTCTATCCCTAATCAGATTCCTTTGTGGGTTGTTTCTCTGTGCATCCCTTAAGTGCTCATTTATTCCCCTCAGTTCTAGTTTAAGTTTCTTCCCTTCTCACCCTACACAATCTCTCTGGGCAATCTCATTCTCCACTGGTCTTCAGTTTTCCTCTATATGTGTGTTGTCCAATACGGTAGCTGGTAGCTGGATATGGTTATTTAAATCTAAATAAATTAAAATAAAATAAATTCAGTCACACTACCCATATTCAACTGCTCAATAGCCACAAGTGGCCACAACCGGTACAAATAGAGAACATTTCTATAATTACAGGGAGTTCTATTAGAAAACATTGTTTTGCATGCTAATGACTATCAAATAGGTGTCAACTAGTCTCCAATAGTTCAGACATCTCTACTGTGCCAACAAAGGTCTGTCTAGTCAAGGCTATGGTTTTTCCAGTAGTCATGTATGGATGTGAGAGTTGGACTGTGAAGAAAGCTGAGCACTGAAGAATTGATGCTTTTGAACTATGGTGTTGGAGAAGACTCTTGAGAGTCCCTTGGACTGCAAGGAGATCCAACCAGTCCATTCTAAAGGAGATCAGTCCTGGGTGTTCTTTGGAAGGAATGATGGTAAAGCTGAAACTCCAATACTTTGGCCACCTCATGTGAAGAGTTGACTCATTGGAAAAGATTCTGATGCTAAGAGGGATTGGGGGCAGGAGGAGAAGGGGATGACAGAGGATGAGATGGCTGGATGGCACCACTGACTCAATGGATGTGAGTTTGAGTGAACTCCAGGAGTTGGTCATGGACAGGAAGGTCTAGTGTGCTGCAATTCATGGGGTCACAAAGAGTCAGACATGAATGAGTGACTGAAATGAACTGAACTGAACTGAACTGGGCCTCAGACTCAAAAAGCCTACTAGATGTCTTCATTTGGATATTCCGTAGGTCTCACAAATTGTTTCCACTAAACTGCTCCCTTCCTGGAAGCCACAATGGGGCCTTGAAGGCAGAGATAAGGACTCTCATCTTTATTCCTTATGAAGGGGAGAATCGTCAAGAATTTTAACTGTTTCCAGATCATTAATTTCAATAACAACAGTTATTTAAGATAAAGAAGATTCCCAGTTTTCACGTGTGGCATTTGACAGTTTCTAAGCTGAATCGTCCCTTGCAATACTCCTGTAATTGGCACCTGTTCCCTCCCATTACCCCTGGCCCCCAATTAATTTCACATTCTGAATGCAGAGTGAGGTTAACAAAGCAATCTTTGTGATAGGAATTCCACAGATTGCTTAATTGACACTTCCAAATCTCTCATTTATTCAGATTTCTAAATCAACAGAATTAGACTACAAATTAATTCATTTGTGCAAACAATAGAAAATGAGGTCAGGATTATTAGGAGAAGAATAGACAAGGAGATGAACTGATCCACAGTCAGATATACAAGTTGATCCCTGAAACTCAGAAAAAGTAGGTCAACCTTTTTCTCTCTCTTAATTACATGCCCACAAGCTTTCTTCTGTCAGGTCTGGAAATCTTGGGGCTTATTTCTACACAGTGTAATTATGTTTCCATATCTGATTGTGTCCAATTCTGAAATGAAATAAACAGTCGGAACTAGTCACATTAGCAAGTGGAGCCACTAAATTACATTCATTAAGGCATTGTTTAATTATAGAGTGCAATCCTCCAGTGACCCCAGGAAATCAAAAATTCAGTTTACAATTAAGGATCTGTGGTATTCAATAAATATACTTATTATTTTAGAAAGAATGCATTCTTTCCCCTTCTCTCAAAGGGAAACTAGATCTGGAAAGGGCTTGGATAAAGAATAATTACACTTTGATGAAAAGAAGCTGAATTCACCTTGATCCAAATCAGGTCAGTAATTATCCACACTAATGCAGTATAATGATCCTTTGGATTTATAATTATAAACTTTCAGGAGAGTCTCAGTGTAATTCTAAAGTAACAGCAAGGTAATAGGCAATGCTTCCTATTTAATTTTTCACAATATACAGCACAATTCTATACTGAATTATGAATAGTGTTTTATTATAGTCATTTCTTATGCTTTTTTAAAAAAATACTTCCTCTCTCTAGATGAATATATAGCTCCCATCGTCAGTCTTAGCTTGTCTTCCCACCTTTGAATACATTGTTCTCCACAGCTCTGAAGCAAACTACCCCTTATCAGGCAGGCAACATGTCTGTCTGCTCCCAAAGTTTTATTTTCACATTTCTTTCTTCAACAAGATCATTTCCAGAACTGCCAAGAGGAAACAAGGAAGGATGATTTCAGCTCAATAACTAAAATGACCAAAGACGGCACTGTTACCCATGTAGGACCTGTGTCTGCCTGTTTATAATGTCATGCTACATTCACACTTGATGTTTCATAGAATTCAAGAGCAAAATTTCACAGCACACAGTCTACATGACAATGAGAGTGAGACAGACTCACGCAGATAGACAGAGGAACTATGAAGAGGAGAGCGAAGGAGGAAGAACGAGAGAGAAAGGCAATATTATGTAATAGAAAGGACACAGATTTGTGCACTCATTATGTGTCTCTGAGCCAAATATTTAATCTCCTGAGCCTATGTTCCTCATCTGTAAGATGTGAATCAGAATACATATCTCATAGGATTGTTGAGGATAAAATAAGACAAAGCTCTAAAGCTCTAAAATAACTAAACAATAGCAATCATTCTATTAATTACCAAATAGATATATTTGAATAGATCTAGTTGAATAGATCTATTAGGCATACTGACATATGTAAATAGTATAGGCATACAACAAATATATATATATATATATATATATATATATATATACATATACATATACTATTTGAATTATAAAGCATGGATATTGCGGAAATGCAAACCATGGAATAATTGAAAGAGTGCCTGGTTGGAATCAGAAAATCAGTGACTGAGTCTTGACTCACTGTTACTGGGTATCTGAGCTTCTGTGTGTAGCTGAGAAGACATGTGCAGGCCTCATTTCTCCCACATGGCCTTTTGAATTGCATTTGCTACCTGGATATCTTAGACCTGGAATCTGACAACAGCCTCTGGCCCTATGTACATTAAACTTCTCCATTCTATTTCTTGAGGGGCAACTGCTACAGTTGCAGGTATGTCCAGGAGTCAGGGAAAGGACCCATCTGGGCACTGGATATGGAGATGAGAAAGCAGTGGTACAGATTTCTTGGTGATTCTCATAGGCAACTGGGCTGAACACACCCATTTTCAGGGATAGCAGCCACAACCTTGAAAGCATGTTCTAGTCACTGCTATCTAGCACATTGTAGGTGACCAGTAAATATATGCTGAAGAATTTCAGGCAATTTCAAGGTTCATGACCCCCATACATTTAATAACTGAAAGTCAACCGAGTCTCCATTTAGTCACTACACAGAGCATTTAATGGAGGTTTTGGTGCCTCAGTCCTGGGAAGATGATTTGTCTCACTTGTCTTCTTTCCCCCTAAAAGACAGCCTTCCTATGCATGCTCTTGTGACCTCAGTTTTAAATCTCTAGTGAAAACAGGAAGGAAGCATTTTCTGGATTTTTCTTTCCCTGCCAACTCACAGTTGCCAATCAGGTTGCCATTTTGGATTACTCACTGATCTTTGAATTCCCATTTCATGCTTTGTGCTTTGTCTCTTGTTGGTTCTACAGGACTGTCAGAACCTATTTGCCAGCCTCACCCATTTCCTCCTTCAGAACTCTCCCGGCCTGCTTTTTCTCCTGCTCTGTATTCCATTCACTGCTCAGCCATTCTCACAGGCCTCAGCTATGACTGAAGAGTCCATGTGAACTAGGGAATTCAGCTCCATGAATTCAGCATATATTTCAGAGAGAAATCGCCACTCTTTCCTGAATCAATGAGGTTTTAAACATCAGAAGTCTGTTTCTCTATTAGTTTTCCTCAAATTCCAAATGGATTTCTTTTAAACAAAATCTCTGTGTAACTTCAAGCCATCAAATCACATTTGGGTAAATCTGCTTGAGGGAAGGGGTATTTGACTGACAGTCACTCATATAAATTTTGTTGTCTGAAAAAAAAATTTTTTTTTCTGACTAAGTAGGAAAGAAAATATATCATCTGATATAACTTTTGACCCACTCTTTTTTTTTTTTTTTCTGTTGAAGATTTCACAGTGAAAACATTTTAACAGATGTGTATTAATGGCCAAAAAAATTAGTGATTTCCTAAATGTTAGTAAAGTTTTAACATGAAAAAAAAATAGATTTCCTGAGATAGCAATTGGAAATTTGAGGATAGAAATAATGTACTCAGTAAATAAATTTCACACGACCCAGCTAAGCACTCCTACAGACTATTCAGATCAATATTTGATGAGAATGTATCAAAGCAAACTTATTGCTATGAGGAGCCACTGCTGTCTTTTAATTGAAGTTAATGAAGCAAACATATTAGTGTAAAGCACTTGCTGGATGCATTTGAAATTTGTTCTAACCACTACTAGTGCTGCTAATGGAAAGTGATAATTACTGTCCATATAATTCTGAAATAATTAGGAAAATGGGCACTTTTCAGAATCATCCTATTAAAATGTAGGCCTGATAACAGAAAAGTTTCTAGACGTGTGCTGACTTGAATCAGTGAAGATAAAAGTGACAGTGCCTTTTTACTTTACAACTGAAATCTCTCTTCTATCACATGCTGTAAAGCTTTAGTAGGACGAGAAACTTGGAAATCTTGCCATTGACAAGGTGTAAAAAAAGCACAGGAAGTCAAGTGTGGGAGTGACAGAATTCCTCACATCCCCATTAGGGTTAAAGGTACTGTCGTCATTCTGTAGCTCAAGCACCCCCTTGCTTCATCCACAGAAAGGAAGACCCAGCTCCCCCTAACCTGGATGGGTCTCTTGAATGCTCCCCTGTAGGCATCTACAGATCACAGCTTTGACAAGGACTTCCTAGGACTGAAGACGTTCAGAGCACTTGACTGTATCTCTGAATAAATCAAGGTGGAAATGGCAGCATCAGACAGGTGTGCCCCGCTCCCTGCCTCAAGCCTGGACCAGCTGATTTGCAGTCGGTGTACTCTCTCAACTGCTACACTAGAGAATCCTAGATGCAGGACATGTGAAAGAAAAGATGAATGGTTCCTGGAAGCACATAGTCAGCTGTGAGACAGGACTCCCTCCCATAAAAGAAGAGGGGATGCTTAAAGAAAAGGATCCTGGGACAGCAGTAATAAGGAGCAGACAACCTGATATGTAGACACGGTCTCTGTTGAGCAGGATGTATGCCTCTCTTCCCAGTCTATTTTCAGTGCCTTGAAAGTAATTTGTAATTGCAGCTTGTGTGATCTGGAAAAAAAAAAAGAAGAGCCTTACAAAAGATGGTCTGGCCTAGAAAATGTAGGGGAAGCCAGTCTCTTCAAAGTGAGTTTGCTGCTTGGGAAAGATCTCACACTTGCAATAAAGAGTGCTTATGACTTTCAGGAAAGCTCCACCCCAGATTTCCAGAAATGAAGGATTAAAGCACGCAATAGTCTTTGTACATTTCTTCTCAGGTCTGTGCAGACCTATCTGCTGAAGAAAGCAAAGTGGGGAATGAATGTGTCCATCTTAGAGATGAGGAGAGCACAGTTCAATGAGGCAAGATCTCTCCAAGCCCAGTGCTCAGGGTGGGGAGGCTGTGTCCCATCCCTTGTGCCCAACCATCCTATGAAATGGCTCTAGCTTGGATTCTCTACAGACTGGTGACAAGCATCCCCCACAAGAAAACTTGTTTTCAGGAAAAAAAAAAGAGAGAGAGAAAGAGAGAGAAAACTGTTGCAAGCAACAGAAAATCTGTCTCAAGACTTTTGCGACCCCATGGACTGCAGCCTCCCAGGCTCCCCCGTTCATGGGATTTTCCAGGCAAGAATACTGGAGTGGGTTGCCATTTCCTTCTCCAGGGGATCTTCCCGACCCAGGGATTGAACCTGGGTCTCCCACATTGCAGGCAGATGCTTTACCCTCTAAACCACCAGGGAAGCCCCGTCTCAAGACTAATGCTCTTTAAAAATGCCACATCCTTCCTGTTGTCTCCTCCATGGTCCTCTTCCAGATGAAAGTCCAATCCTCTGAACCTGGCTCCTCCATACTTGAAATGTCACCACACTTAACCCCAAAGGGACTCTTCTGTCCAGCCAGGCTGGCCTCTTCTTCAGCATTTGGACCCAAGTTTATTTTCAATACCACACTGTTTCTCATGCTAGTCCCTCCACTTGATAAGGCCTCCCTTCCCTCATTGCTTTTGTTGTTCAGTTGCTCAGTTGTGTCCAACTCTTTGCAACCCCATGGACTGCAGCACACCAAGCTTCCCTGTCCTTCACTATCGCCTGGACTTTGCTCAAACTCATGTCCATTGAGAGGCAGTGATGCCATCTAACCATCTTGTCCTCTGTCGTCCACTTCTTCTGCCTTCAATCTTTCCCAGCATCAGGGTCTTTTCCAATAAGTTGGCTCTTTGCATCAGGTGGCCAGAGGATTGGAGCTTCAACTTCAGCATCAGTCCTTCCAATGAATATGTAGGGCTGATTTCTTTTAGGATTGACTGGTTTGATCTTGTTACTGTCCAGGGGACTCTCAAGAGTCTTCTCCAGCACCATAGTTTGAAAGCATTAATTCTTCAACTCTCAGCCTTCTTTATGGTCCATCTCTCATATCCATACACGATTACTGGAAAAACCATAGCTTTGACTACATGGACCTTTGTCAGTAAAGTGATGTCTTGTTAGAAATGAATATTCTTGGGCCTTAGTCCAGACCTAATGAATCTGAGTCTCTGGGGGTACAGCCAGAAAACTGTGTTTTCAGAAATTTTTTATTGAAATATAGTTAATTTATAATGTTGTACTAGTTTCAGGGGTACATCAAAGTGATTAAATTACACATACACATACCTGTATTCTTCTTCAGATTCTTTTCCATTATAAGTTATTACAAGATATTGAGTATAGTTCCCTGTGCTGTATAGTAGGACTTTTTTGCTTATCTATTTTATTTTACATATAGTTGTATGTATATGTTAATCCCAAACTCCTAATTTATCTCTCCTCCCTTCCCCTTTGGTAACCATAATTTTTTTTTCTATGTCTGTGAGTCTATTTCTGTTGCGATCTCTGTTTTAATGAGCCATCCAAATAATTCTGATGCACATTTAAGTTTGAGAACCACTGGACAGGCCCTCCTAACAGTCTACGTGTTCTAGCTCATAGTATATGCTCAGGAAAGTTTTGATGAATGAATGAATGAATCAGTATTTTCTCATCCATGTGAAGCTTTTAGGATGTGTTGTTTCTTCTTGCTTGCTTTTTAAACACTATCAACAATGGGTGACTGGTTTCCAGTCATTAGTTAGACCTTCTACTTATTTTTTTTTTACTTTTATTTATTTTTAATATAAATTTATTTATTTTAATTGGAGGTTAATTACTTTACAATATTGTATTGGCTTTGCCATACATCAACATGAATCCACCACGGGTGTACATGTGTTCCCCATCCTGAACCCCCTCCCACCTCCCTCCCGTACCATCCCTCTGGGTCATCCCAGTGCACCAGCCCAAAGCATCCTGTATCCTGCATCGAACTATTTATGGTATTAGAAAACTTGAGATTACAGAGTTAAATTTATTCTGTTTGCCACAACCATGAGGAACATAGCTCTTGCAACTACCAGGAGTATTTTGGGAGCCTCTGCCATGGCTATAGGCCACAATTTTATAAACGTGGTATATTCCATTGCTACCTTCTCACAGGAAACAAGAATTTCAGAGAAGACCATGTTCTTGCACCTGCTGATAGCCTTTGAACTTTGCATGATTAAAAAAGAATACCGTCACTTAATTCTGAATGCCTCCAAGTCATCTTTGCTGATAAACCCTAGGTTTAAATCGTAAACAAATTAAAGAATAAAGATTTTTCTTTGGCACATTCTTTCAAGAATTTTATTGCTGTCTGTGAGCTACATGGTTCTTTTCAGGGGAAGCAATTCTCTGTGCACTGGGCTGAGCAGGGGTGTCCTGCACCTTGGCAAAGCCTAGTGGGAGTGTGTGAGAGACTGAGCTATCTCAATAGCCCAATGTTATGCTTTCAGCAAGCTTTTGAGAACAAAGTCTCTGTTTTTATTGCTCTCCCTGCCAGTGATCACGACTGGCTTCTTTCAGTGGGACATTCCATGCTTTTGTATTGAGTGCCAAAGTGGGCCATCCCCTGAGCACTCCAAGCTCCTCACAGAGCCCTAAAATGAGGCCATTCTTAAGGCCATTCTGCACACCCACATTTGCTGATAATTCTTTCCTACATCCCAAAGGAAGCAGTGACTATAAAGCCCCCCCAAAAAACAAATATGTATGCTTTATTTTACATTTAACAAGCTGTTACATTAAATGCTAGAGTAGGAGAAAATATTTGCAAATGATAATGGGCTAATATCCAAAATATATAAACAGTTCATATAACTCAACATCAAACAAACAAACAACCCAGTTAAGAAAGGGACAGAAGGCCTGAATAGACTTTTTTTCCAAAGAAGACATAGAAATTGCTAACAGGCACAGGAAAAGATGTTCACCATTACTAGTCATCAGAGAAATGCAAATCAAAACCACAATGAAGTATCTCATTGAGGTATCTCATCTCACAGCTGTCAGAATGGCCATCATTATCAAAAAGACCTCAGATAACAAATGCTGATGATGATGTGGAGAAAAGGGAATGTTCCTACACTCTTGGTGGGAATATAAATTGGTGCAGACACTATGGAGAACAGTATGGAAGTTTCTACAGAAACTAAAAATAGAACTACCAAATGCCCCAGCAATCCCACTACTGTGTATATATTGGGAAAAAAATGAAAACTTTACTAATTAAAAAGGATACATGCACCCCAATGTTCATAGAAGCATTATTGACAATTGCCAAGATATGGAAACAACCCAGGTGTCCCATTAATAGATGAATGGATAAATAAACAACCCAAGTGTCGTGTTAACAGATGAAAGGAATACTACTCAGCCATAAAGAAGAACAAAATAATACTATTTGCAACAACATGGATGGACTTAGAGGATAACACTAAGTGAAATAGGTCAGAAAGAGAAACACAAATACTGTATAATACCATTTATATTTGGAATCTAAAAAAATAAAACAGATTAGTGAATATAATAAAAACAAAGCAGACTCACAGATATAGAGAACAACCTAGTGGTTACCAATGTGGAGAGGGAAGGGGGAAGGGAAAAGTGGGGTAGGGGGTTAAGAGATACAAACTACTATGTATAAAATAACCTATAGGGATATGTTGTACAGTAAAGGAAAATAACCACGATTTTATAACTTTAAATCAAGTACAGTTTATAATAATATTGAACCATTATGTGTATACCTGTGACTAATATTATATTGCAAATTAACTAGATGTTAATAAAAAAGATGCTCAGTATTAATAGTCATTAGGTAAATGCAAGTTAAAACTATAATAAGATTTTTAAAAACTATAAATAATTGGTTTCTGGAAACTAGTTTTGCATTATAAGGTCGAAAAATTGTGCCACACTCAAACAAAAATAAAATTTATTTAAGGGAATGAACTGTGGTGTAAGATTGAACTATATAAAGCAGTTTCTGAATGCCAGTCTGCATTTCATCACAACACCTGGAGATTCATATTAAATATGCAATGTCACCTGGAGTGGCTCATTCAGTCCAGGAAAATTGTTATTTTTAACAACCTCCCCAGATAATTGCAATGTATTACTGGATTAGATGATGTTCATCTAATAATGTTCTTTCTTTCTGATGCAGAATCAGAGTCAATAATGCCCTGTGTTACCACACACTTCATGATTCATTAATATCCTCTCTCTCCTTCTATCTCATACACATGCACACACACATGCACACACTTTCATCCCAATAATGGAAGTAATAGCAGCTTAACATTTTACTGAACATCAGAAAACCTGGGTTATGGTCCCATCTCTGCCACATACTAGCTGTTATGTTGGATAAGCCATTAGCAGCCTCTTACCTTCAGATGCCTCATAAACAAAACAGTCTGTACTACTAAGTCCAATTGTGTGCTGGTGGAAAAAAAAAAAAAAAAGCTTGATTTGTAGTGTTTGTAGCATTTGCCAGTTTCCATGGAAGAAAGAATTTCAGCCACCATGGCCACTGTCAAGCTATCAAAGTGATGTCCCACAGCACCAATTTGTGAGAGCAGACTGTGTGCATCTCTTCCCAGCTGGCTCCAGCTCACCATTGACTAGATCCTTACTAATTTTAAACTTTTATATTCCATTTTGTGCAATTATTGAATTACTAATGTTAGCACCTTCTCTTTAAAGAAAAGGAAAGTCAGTCATTGGTGCTGTGGGAAACAGCCTGAGCTTTGTAGTTAGACAGACATTTAAGCTACAGCTCTACCATTTAGAGCTATGTGACTTTCGACAAGATAATTAATGTATGGGCCCTGGTTTCCTCCTTTGGAAAACAAATTAACAAAACACTCCTTTTTTTAGTGAAGGGTAAGGAGTTAATGTATGTAGAATGTCTACCACACTTTTTGGTATCTCTAATATGCAAATAGGTTAACTCAGAGAAGAGAAAGCAAGGCAAAAGGAGTCCTAGCATTAGAAACACTAGTACCAGGCTGAAAAGTATTCCATTGTATGAATATACTGCATTTTCTTTATCCATGGATGGATCTGGAAGACACTGTGTTAAGTGAAGTGAGTCTCAGAAGGATAAATCCTGCATGATTCCACTTATATGGCATATCCAAAATAGTCAAACACAAAGAAGCAGAGAATAGAGTGGTGGTTGCCAGAGGCTGGAGGAGGAGGAAGTGGGGAGTTGCTGCTCAACAAGTAGAAAGTTGCATTTGTACAAGATGAATAGCTTCTAGAGATCTACCAAATTGTAAGAGTACAACACTGTGTTGTTAAGAGGGTAGATCTCATGCTAAGAGTTCTTATGCCACAAAAAAGAGTTAAGAGACATCTTGAAATCTTTTCAAGATGATAGATATGTTTATTCCCTTGTTTATGGTGATGGTATCACAGGTATATGCATAAATTCAAACTCACCAAAATGTATACATTAAATATGATAACTTTTTGTATAGTAACTATACTTTAATAAAGTTTAAAAAACACCAGGACTTGGCAGGAAAAAATGTTAAAGGGAGAATATGAAAGAGAACTGGCTCACAGTAAAACCTGAGGTTAATATTAACAGTTACTGGTTTATTGAGAGCCTGCCATGTTCTTAGAGTTGTGTTAAGAGCTTTACATGGATTATCTGATTTTAAAAGCATAGAAGGCTACAAATGTTAAAAATTGAACTGTCACTTTAAAAACATGATTTCAGTGTCTTAAAAGCTAGTTTCAGATTTGAACTTCTAAACAGAACAATTTTCAGGAGGATGAATCTAGAGAGGAACAAGGAAATGAAACCAACTTAACCATAGTCCAGAGATTCATACTTTGTATTCAAAACAATTCATTTGCAAAGTAATTCAGTGGACATCCACTATATGCAAGATACTGAACAAAGCAATGGGGAGGGGAAGAGGGATGTAAATTTGAATAATACAAGGCTTTTGTATTAGTGAAAGACAAGCTCAGGCATAAATCACATTGATTTAAGGCTGAGTCAAACCACCTCTTCTCATGGTCCCTTAGACTGGCTGGTTCTTAAACCATTCACCTGGCCCTCTTATTCCAGTCTTTTGTTCTAAACACAGTGTGCTTTCTTTCGAAACTACATGAGGCATGTTTCAATGGATGTGTAGTGAAAAGATATCAGGGTCAAAAACTTTATTCTTATTCTATCAGCTATTTCAGCTGGGGCAAATTCCATCACTTTTATTTCCAGACTTTGTTTCATAGTCAAGGCTCAATAGATATTAGCTATTGTTTTGGTAACTTAATCAAATAAGTTGACACTGCTCCTGTAATAAGCAAATCCTAGTACACCTGATGGCTTAAACCTGATAGAAGCTTACTCACATAAATTCCAAAACAGGTCTTTCTGATTAACCAGTGGTTCTCTTTCACACGGTGATTCAGGGACCTAGGATCCTTTATTCTAGTGGATCTAACATTCTCAATAAATGCCTTCCAAGGTCATCAGCCTCTGTTCCTTCAATCAGGAGAGACAGAATTTAGACAATCGAGTGAGAAAGATTTTAGGGACCAGTCCTGGAAGGAGCACATATGACTTTCTCTGAGAATCCATTGGCTGGAACTCAGTTATATCACTACTCTGACTCCATGGCAGAGGGGAGGGATGGGAAATGTGGAAAAAAGAAGAAATGTTTTGGTGAATACCTAATCAGTCTCTACCACAGAAATGAAATGACTCTTTTTTATTCTACTCTGAAGATCTCATTAAACATAACATCATGTGATGTCAAGTCTATATGTTCACTTACTTATCAATCAATATTAACAGTACCAGAAACTTTCTAGGTGGCATAGCTTCTTTCGGGTACGAGTTTTCAAGACAGAGGGTTAGAAAAAATCTTTCTCTCCTGCCTTTGCCCTTGATGATTGTCTAACACTTGTTTCTGTCTCATATGCTGTTAATCAGGTTCTATTGCATGGTACTCCAGTTTGCATGGTCTGTGTGGAGCTGTAATGGTAACAATAAAACAAAATTTGAGAAACAAGCTAGACATCAAAAGTTAGAGATAAATCATGAATCAGTACTGATTTAATAGAAATACAGAGGGCAAGACAAATGTCAGAAGCTTAGAGAGGCAAAAATTAAAAATTTGCAAGTATGGAGAGTGGACAAAACCAGGCACCATATTTCAGGACAATAATTAGAGAGCAGAGGACTTGCAGGAACTATCCAATGTCTCAGAGGCAGAGCCAGAACAGAGCATTATTTTCATAAAGCAAAAGCAAAACACAACCAGAAGGATTAGCAGATTTGCTAGTGTCTGGTTTCCTGGGGGTTCATTCTCATAGCACTTTCTACTTTATTCATATGAATCATTACAATTTGTATTTTATGTGTATTTTTGGATTATTTGTTTAATGGATATCTTTCCAATTAGCCTGAAGATCATATGAAGGAGAGGACTTTATATTCATCAGTACTGAGCATAGTGCTTGACACATAGTAGTAACTGCTCAGTAAATACTTGGATGGATTGATGGATGGATGGAAACAGCTCTACTATTACCTTACTTCAACTAAAAATTGAGAGACCTAGAAGGTATCTCAATCTTTACAATTTCTTTCTACTTAAAAAAATGTTGTTTTTTTTTTCTCTTGTCTCCACTTTCCTCTCCTATTTCATTTCTCATAACTTACAGCTTTGTTTACTCCCCTTCATAGGCTTCTCTTTGTCTGCTCATCTCCAATTAGTGGTTCTGATCTTAGGCCACTATTTATGTGTTCTCTATGCTTTCCTGAGATGGTCTCCTCCAACCCAATCAGCTGTTTATGACTTTGACGACTCCTTACACTTAGCCAAAGCCTTGCCCTAAAGTTTCAGATGTGAACTGATGGGCATCTTCATTTTGAGTCTCAAAGGAACATTTCATGCAAAAATGGGCTCAATAAAGGACAGAAACGGTATGGACCTAACAGAAGCAAAAGATATTAAGAAGAGGTAGCAAGAATACACAGAAGAACTATGTAAAAAAGGCCTCAGTGATCCATAAAACCATGATGGTGTGATCACTTACCTAAAGCCAGACATCCTGGAGTGTGAACTCAAGTGGTCCTTAGGAAGCATTACTATGAACACAGTTAGTGGAGGTGATGGAATTCCAGCTGAGCTAAATAAAAATCCTAAAAGATGATTCTGTTAAAGTGCTACAGTCAATATATCACCAAATTTGGAAAACTCAGAAATGGCCACAAGACTGGTAGCAATCAGTTCTCGTTCCAATCCAAAAGAAGGGCAATGACAAAGAATGTTTAAACTATTGAACAATCACACTCATTTCACATACTAGTAAGGTAATGCTCAAAATCCTTCAAGCTAGGTTTCAGCAGTATGGGAACCGAGAACTTCCAGATGTACAAGCTGGATTTAGAAAAGGCAGAGGAACCAGAGATCAAATTGCCAACCTCTGTTGGATCATAGAAAAAGCAAGATAATTCCAGAAAAACATCTACTTCTGGTTCATTGACTATGTTAAAGCCTTTGATTGTGGGCATCACAACAAACTGAGGAAAACACTTAAAGAGATGGGAATCCCAGACCACCTTACCTGTCTCCTGAGAAATCTCTATGCAGGTCAAGAAGCAACAGCTAGAACTGGACATGGAGCAACGAACTGGTTCAAAATTGGAAAAGGAGTACATCAAGGCTGTATATTATCACCCTGATTATTTAACTTACATGCAGAGTACATCATGAGAAATGCTGGGCTGGAGGAAGCTCAAGCTGGGATCAAGATTTCCGGGAGAAATATCAATAACTTCAGATATGCGATGACACCACCCTTATGGAAGAAAGTGAAGAAGAACTAAAGAGCCTCATGATGAAGATGAAAGAAAAGAGTGAAAAAGCTGGCTTAAAACTCAACATTCAAAAAACAAAGATCAAGGCATCTCGTCCCATCACTTCATGGCAAATAGATGGGGAAACAATGGAAACAGTGACAGATTTTCTTTTAATGGGCTCAAAAATCCCTGCAGATGGCGACTGCAGCCATGAAATTAAAAGATGCTTACTCCTTGGAAGTAAAACTATGACAAACCTACATAGTGTATTGAAAAACAGAGACATTACTTTGCCAACAAAGATCTGTCTATTCAAAGCTATGGTTTTTCCTGTAGTCATGTATGGACCTGAGAGCTGAATCACAAAGAAAGCTGAGCACCAAAGAATTGATGCTCTCAAACTGTGGTGCTGGAGAAGAAATCTTGAGGGTCCCATGGACAGCAAGAACAGATCAGTCCATCCTAAAGGAAATCAAGCCTGAATATTCATTGAAAGAACTGATGTTGAATCTCTAATACTTTAGCCACTTGGTGAGAAGACATGACTCATTGGAAAAGACCCTGAAGCTGGGAAATATTGAGGGCAGGAGGAGAAAAAGTGGCAGAGGATGAGATGGTTGGATGCTATCATACACTCAACAGACATGAGTTTGAGCAGACTCCTGGAGATAGTGAAGGACAGAGAAGCCTGGTGTGCTGCAGTCCATGGGGTCTCAAGGAGTCAAACACAACTGAGCGACTGAACAACAACAAAAAAAACAACAAACTAATCATATTTTCTTGAAAATTTGCTTCTATTCTTGTGTTCTCAATCTGTGTTTTTAATATGTGGAAGTGTGTTTCCCCCCTGTACAAATAGCTATCATAGCACTCAGCACATTCTGTCAAAAATTTGCCTCCTCCTATAAGCAGTTAATGTTTACTGTTGGCAATGGAACCCCACTCCAGTACTCTTGGGAAAATCCCATGGACAGAGGAGCCTGGTGGGCTATAGTCCATGGGGTCGCTAAGAGTTGGACACGACTGAGCGACTTCACTTTAACTTTTCACTTTCATGCATTGGAGAAGGAAATGGCAACCCACTCTGGTACTCTTGCCTGGAAAATCCCAGGGACGGTGGAGCCTGGTGGGCTGCCATTTATGGGGTCGCACAGAGTCAGACATGACTGAAGCGACTTAGCAGCAGCAGCAGCATAAACAGTTAATAATTTTTAGAACAAGAACTGGTTCCTAATTTATCTTCGTGCTGTCAAGATCAAGCATGGTATATATAACATAGAGCTGGTATTTGCTGAAGCAAGTTCATGTATGTATATTATAGTTACCCCTCCACATTCCTTGACTTAACCCCCTGAAGCTATATTTGATTTCTCTCAGTTTTGTGATTATGACAATTAACCACAAAATGCCATGGATTCCACCTCTAAAGTATCTTATAGGCCCCAACTTTCCAATCATTCTGCTCTTATCCAGAGTCCTTCACCTAAACTATTGTAATGGCCTCTTAACTACCATGATTAAATATGATTTTGTCTCAGTAATATAACCTACAAAAGCCTCCTTTCCTCCACTCTTATTTAACAGATGTTTATTGAATGACTACTATTTACCATGCAGTTTTATAAACACTGAAGATATGATGGTGAACAAGACCAGAATACCTTCTCAGGGAGATTTTTTGTTTGAATGGGGGACACCTAAAATTAATCAATAGCCAGATATATCATAAATTATAAGTTTTTTTCCAGCCTTCAGTTCAGTTCAGTTATTCAGTTGTGTCCAACTCTTTGCCACCCCATGGACTGCAACATGCCAGGCTTCCCTGTCCATCACCAACTCCCAGAGCTTGCTCAAACTCATGTCCATCAAGTCAATGATGCCATCCAACCATCTCATCCTCTGTCGTCCCCTTCTCCTCCCGCCTTCAATCTTTCCCAGCATCAGGGTCTTTTCAAATGAGTCAGTTCTTTGCATCAGGTGGCCAAAGTATTGGAGTTTCAGCATCAGTCCTTCCAATGAATATTCAGGACTGATTTCCTTTAGGATGGACTGGTTGGATCTCCTTATTGAGATATAGTTGACATATAACCTTCTGTATGTTTAAGGCACACAACATGATGATTTGATATTGTTATATATTGTGAAATGATGACCACAATATGGTTAGTTAACACATGCATCACCATACATAGTTACCAAGTTTAGTGAAGTGTTTATAACTATAGTTACTATGCTGCATATTAGATCCCCAGAATTTATACATCTTGTGACTGGAAGTGTGTACTCTTTGCCCATCTTCACCAATTTCCCCCATTCTCCCACCACTGGAAATCAGGCTACTCTATGTTTCTATGTCTAGTTTTAAGATTTCACATGTAAGTGAGATCACACAGAATTTATCTTCCTCTAATTTATTTCACTTAGTGTAATATCCTCAATTTTCATCCATGTTGTCCCAAATGATAGAATTATCTTCTGAATCATATTTTTATGGCTGAGTAATATCCCATTGTATATATCATACTATTTTCAAAATCTATTCATCCATTGATGGACACTTAAGTTGTTTCCATAGTCTTGCTACAGTGTATAACACTGCTATGAACATGGTGGGAGTGCAGATATCACTTCCAGATAGTGGTCTCATTTCCTTGAGATAGCTACCCAGAAGTGGGACTGCTGGATCATGTCATTGTTCTATTATTCATTTTTTTAGACGAACCTCCATATTGATTTCCATAGTGGCTGCACCAATTTACAGTCCCACCAACAGTGCACAAGACTTCCTTTTCTCCACATCCTTCCTAACATTTGTTATTTCTTTATTTTGGCCATGCTGCATGGATTGTGGGATCTTAGTTCCCCAACCAGGGATCAAACCCATGCTTCCTGCAATGGAAGTGCAGATTGTTAACCACTGGACAACCAGAGAAGTCCCCACCAGTTGTTAATATTTCTTGTCTTTTTGATGATGGCCATTCTAACAGATGTGAAGTGAGATCTCATTGTGATTTTGATTTACATTTCTCTAATAATTAGCTATGTAGAGCATCTTTTCATGTATCTATTGGCCACCTATATATCCTCTTTGGAAAAAAATATCTATTTGGTTTCTCTGACCATTCTTTAAACAAGATAATTTTTGCCACTGAGCTGTATGAGTTCCTTAAAGATTTTGGATGGTACCCCATATTAGATGTATGATTTGCAAATATTTTCTCCCATAGTTGCCTTTTCATTTTGTTGATCATTTCTTTTTTGTGTGCAGGAGCCCTTTAGTTTCATGACATCCCAGTTTATTTTTGCATTTTTTGCTTGTGCTATATCATATATTTTTAAAATGTTAAGTGCTAGGAAGAGAAAATAAAGCAGGGTAAGTGGATAGAAAGGTCCCTTGAAATTTGAGTTAGGAGATATTTATATTGGTTAGCCAGGTGAGGTGTGTTTGAAGAGGTAACATTTGAATAAAATACTGGGTTGATCAAAAGGTTCAATTGGGTTTTTTCCACAACAGCTTATAGAGCAGCTCAAATGAGCTTTTTGGCCAACCCAGTAAAAGAATAAATCACGTGAAAAATTCTGGAAAAAAGAAATCAACACAGAGGAAACTGCAACTGTAAATGCCCTTTGTGGGAGGTTACTTCATGTAAGTCATGTGCCTGACATGCAGTAAGCAAGATGTCAGGAATCAGAATGATGTAAGTCTTTAGAGATGGTGGTATAGGCATTGAATTTTATTCTAATCATGATTGTAGTTATTATAAAATTAAGAGCAGTAGAGTGCTATGATTTGATCTAATCATTCAAAGATGGCTGTGTTCACTGGTGGCTCAGACGGTAAAGCGTCTGTCTGCAATGCAGAAGGCCTGGGTTCCATCCCTGGGTTGGGAAGATTCCCTGGAGAAGGAAATGGCAGCCCTCTCCAGTACTCTTGCCTGGAAAAACCCATGGATAGAGGAGGCTGGTAGGCTACAGTCCATGGGGTGGCAAAGAGTAGGACACACATTCACTTTCACTTATACTTTCAAGGGTGTCTATCAATCAGCCACAGACACAATAATACTGAAAAACAGACTATTCTAAAACTCAGGAGCACACAATATTTAGCATTGTTTTCCTTAAGCATCTAGATGGAATCTATAACCCTGAGTGTGGATGAAGTGATTCCCAAATAATCTTCCAGACCCAGATATGGTCATGTCTGTTTCTGGTCTTTGCAGCATCATCTCCTATGTGTCTCTCAGATCCTTATACTTTTTGTGAAAAAGGACTCTCTTCACAGCCTCAACATGTGCCTGCATTTGCATCCCTCCTCAACGTTGTTCATGTTATTCTTTTTAATTGAAATGTCCTTTTGTTCATTTTTTTTCTAGTTGAAATTCTCTTTTTGCAAGACTAAACTCATAATACATTTTCTCCATGAAGATTTCAACAATATCTAGAATTGATATTTGATTGAACAATTGATTTGACAGTTACACTCACTGTGAAATGATCACCACTAATCTAGTCACTATCCATCACCCCAAGGTTACACACTCTTTCTTGTGATGAGAGTCTTTAAAATTCACTCTCTTAGCAACTTTTAAATATGAAATGCAATATTATTGACTATTGTTCCCATGCTGTACATTACATCTCCAAGATTTACTTATTTTATAACCGAAAGTTTGTACTTCCTGATTCCCTTCACCCATCTTGCCAATCTCCCAACTTCCTTCCCCTTTGGCAGCTATTATATTAATCTATTCTCTGCATTTGTGAGTTTTGTTTTGTTTGTTCTTTGTTTGTTTTTTAGATTTCACATCTAAGTGAAATCACAAGGTATTTGTCTTTCTATGAATTATTTTACTTAGCATAATGCTCTCAAGGTCCACCTATGTTGTCTCAAATGGCAAGATTTCATTCTTTCTATGGCTGAATAATATTCCACTTTATGTGTATACAACTTCATCTATCCATATATTCTTCATCTATTCATCTATTAATGGACACCTAGGTTGTTTCCATATCTTGGCTACTATAAATAATACTGCAATTAACCTAGGTAGGGGGGCAGCTGTATTTTCAAATTGGTATTTTTTTTCTTGTCAAGTAAATACCCAGAAGTGTAATTGCTGGATCATATGGTAGCTCTACTTTAATTTTTTGAGAAGCTTCCATACTGTTTTCCATAGTGACTACACCAATTTACATTTCCACCAATAGTGAACGAAGGTTCCCTTCCCTCCACATCCTTGCCAATATTTCTTTTTTTTTTTGTCATTTTGATAATAGTCATTCTGACAGGTGTGAAGTGACATCTCATTTTGGTTTTGATTTGCATTTCCCTATGATGAGTGATGTTGAGAATCTTTTCAAGTGCCTTCTGGCCATTTGTATGTCTCCTTTGGAAAAATATGTATAAAGATCCTCTGACCATTTTTAAATCAGATTATACAATCAATAATTTTTCTTCTCCCCTATTCTCTTGCATATTTATGTTTTCCTACATAGTCAGCATTCAGGTTGCATGACATGGAATACAGAATACTTCTCTGACATTTTTTTTCAGTTTTATTGAAATACAATTGACAAATGCAGTTTAAAGATATTTAAACTGTATAATGTTACACTGAGATTTTTAAGAATACTATTGAAACACTGAAAATTGTAAATTATCTACCATTTCTCTGAATCAAATTAGTGTCTCAGTGAGTAGCTAGTAAGTTGGAAAGCAAACTGTTGGGGCCTTGTCATAGTGCTAGGAATTGCATTCTCTTTGGGGAAGGGAGTATTGAGCCATCTGCTCCAGTTTAGCAGTGAAAGAAGAACATAAGTTAGAAGGGCACTTCAAAGAAGGGAACAATTGCTTGACAATAAAAACTTGTGAAAGATGTATTTTAAAAGACATTTCAAGACAAGTGGAAATTTTCTTCAGTCCAGTGAAGTTGCTCAGTCGTGACTAAATTTTTGCGACCCCATGGACTGCAGCACGCCAAGCTTCCCTGTCCATCATTACCTCCCAGAGCTTACTCACACTCATGTCCGTAGAGTCCATGATGCCATTCAACCATATCATCCTCTGTTGTCCCCTTCTCCCCCTGCCTTCAATCTTTTCCAGCATCAGGGTCTTTCCAATGAGTCAGTTCTTCCCATCAGGTGGCCAAAGTATTGGAGTTTCAGCATCAGCATCAATCCTTCCAATGAATATTTAGGACTGATTTAATTTAGGACTGACTGATCAGATCTCCCTGTAGTCTAAGGGACTCTTAAGAGTCTTCTCCAATACCACAGTTCAAAAGCATCAATTCCTCAGCTCTCAGGTTTTCTTTATAGTCCAACTCTCACATCCATACATGACTACAGGAAAAACCATGGCTTTAACTAGATGGACCTTTGCTGGCAAAGTAATGTCTCTGCTTTTTAATATGCTGTCTAGGTTAATATGCTTTCCTTCCAAGGGGCAAGTGGATTTTAATTTCATGGCTCCAGTCACCATCTGCAGTGATTTTGGAGTCCAAAAAATAAAGTCTATCATTGTTTCCATTGTTTCCCCATCTATTTGCCATGAAGTGATGGGGGTTGAATCGTTCTACGAAGACCTACAAGACCTTCTAGAACTAACACCCCAAAAAGTGTCCTTTTCATTATAGGGGACTGGAATGCAAATGTAGGAATTCAAGAGATACCTGGAATAACAGGCAAATTTGCCCTTGGATTACAAAATGAAGCAGGTCAAAGGCTAACAAAGTTTTTCCAAGAGAATGCACTGGTCATAGCAAACACCCTCTTTCAACAACACAAGAGAAGACCCTACACATGGACATCACCAGATGGTCAACACTGAAATCGGATTGATTATATTATTTGCAGCCAAAATGGAGAAGCTCTATACAGTCAGCAAAAAGAACATTGGGAGCTGCCTGTGGCTCAGATCATGAACTCCTTATTGCCAAATTCAGACTTAAACTGAAGAAAGTAGGGAAAACCACTAGACCATTCAGGTATCACCAAAATCAAATCTTTTGTGATTATACAGTGGAAGTGACAAATAGATCCAGGGGATTAGATCTTATAGACAGAGTGTCTGAAGAACTATGAAGAACTATGGAGAGAGGTTTGTGACACTGTACAGGAGGCAGAGATCAAGACCATTCCCAAGAAAAAGAAAGGCAAAAAGGCAAAATTGCTGTCTGAGGAGGTCTTACAAATAGTTGTGAAAAGAATAGAAGTGAAAACCAAAGGAGAAAAGGAAAGATATACCCATTTGAATGCAGAGCTCCGAAGATGAGCAAGGCGAGATAAAAAAAGCCTTCCTCAGTGATCAATGCAAAGAAATAGCGGAAAACAATAGAATGGAAAAGGCTACAAATCTCTTCAAGAAAATTAGAGATACTAAGGGAACATTTCATGCAAAGATGGGCTCAATAAAGGACAGAAATTGTATGGACCAAACAGAAGTAGAAGATATTCAGAAGAGGTGGCAAGAATACACAGAAGAACTATATAGAAATGATCTTCATGACCCAGATAATCACAATGGTATGGTCTCTCATCTAGAGCAAGACATTCTGGAATGTGAAGTCAAGTTGGCCTTCAGAAGCATCATTATAAACAAAGCTAGTGAAGGTGATGTTATTCCAGTTGAGCTATTTCAAATCCTAAAAGATGATGCTGTTAAAGTTTTGCATTCAATATGCCAGCAAATTTGAAAGTGTCAGTGGCCACAAGACTGGAAAAGTTCAGTTTTCATTCCAATCCCAAAGAAAGGCAATGCCAAAGAATGCTCAAACTACCGCACAATTGCATTCATCTCATACGCTAGTAAAGTAATGCTCAAAATTCTCAAGCCAGGCTTCAACAGTACATGAACCATGAACTTCCAGATGTTCAAGCTGGTTTTAGAAAAGGCAGAAGAACCAGAGATAAAATTGCCAACATCCTTTGGATTATTGAAAAAGCAAGAGAGTTCAAGAAAAACATCTATTTCTGCTTTATTGACTATGCCAAAGCATTTGACTGTGTGGATTACCACAAACTATGGAAAATTTTTAAAGTGATGGGAATACCAGACCAGCCCACCTGCCTCTTGAGAAGTCTGTATGCAGGTCAAGAAGCAAGAGTTAGAACTGGACATGGAACAACAGACTGTTTCCAAATAGGGAAAGGAGAACGTCAAGACTGTATATTGTCACCCTGCTTATTTAACTTATATGCAGAGTACCTCAAAGAAATCCTGGGCTGGATTAAGCACAAGCTGGAATCAAGATTGCCAGGAGAAATATCGATAACCTCAGATATGCAGATGACACCACCCTTATGGCAGAAAGTGACGAAGAACTAAAGAGCTGCTTGATGCAAGTGAAAGAGGAGAGTGAAAATGTTTGCTTAAAAATCAACATTCATAGATGTGAACTACAGAAAAAAAAGTATGAAAAATACAAACACATGGAAGCTAAACAACACGCTTATAAATAACCAATATTTCACAGAAGAAATTAAAAAACATATGTATAGAAACAAATGAAAATGAAAATACAACAACCCAAAACCTATGGGATTCAGTAAAAGAAGTACTAAGGGGAAGGTTCATAGCAATACAAGCCTACCTCAAGTAACAGAAGATAAATCAAATAAATAACCTAACTCTACACCTAAAGTAACTAGAAAAGGAAGAAATGAAGAACCCCAGTGTTAGTAGAAGGAAAGAAATCACAAAAATTAGGGCAGAAATAAATGCAAAAGAAACAAAAGAGACCATAGCAAAAATCAACAAAGCTAAAAGTTGGTTCTTTGAGAGGATAAATAAAATAGACAAACCATTAGCCAGACTCAGCATGAAAAAAAGGAAAAGAGTCAAATCAACAAAATTAGAAATGAAAATGGAGAAATCACAACAGACAACACAGAAATACAAAGGATCATAAGAGACTACTATCTTACATTGCATATATTGGCAACTATATGCCAACAAAATGGACAACTTGGAAGAAATGGACAAATTTTTACAAAACTATAACTTTCCAAAACTGAACCAGGAAAAATGGAAAATCTTAACAGACCCATCACAAGCATGGAAATCAAAACTGTAATCAGAAATCTTCCAGCAAACAAAAGCCCAGGACCAGATGGGTTCACAGCTGAATTCTAACAAAAATTTAGAGAAGAGCTAACATCTATCCTACTTAAACTCTTCCAGAACATTGCAGAGGAAGTTAAACTTGCAAACTCATTCTATAAGGCTACGATCACCCTAATACCAAAACCTGACAAAAGGTGCCACAAAAAAAGAAATCTACAGGCCAGTATCACTGATGAACATAGGTGCAAAAATCCTTAACAAAATTCTAGCAAACAGAACTCAACAACATATTAAAAAAGATCATACATCATGACCATGTGGGCTTTATCCCAGGGATGCAAGGATTCATCAATATTTGCAAATCAATCAATGTAATACACCACATTAACAAATTAAGAGTAAACAACATAAGATTATCTCAATAGATACAGAGAAAGCCTTTGACAAAATTCAACATCAATTTATGATAAAAACCCTCCAGAAAGCAGGAATAGAAGGAATATACCTCAACATAATAAAAGCTATATATGACAAACCCACAGCAAACTTTATCCTCAATGGTGAAAAATTGAAAGCATTTCCTCTAAAATCAGGAACAAGACAAGGATGCCCACTCTCACCAATATTATTCAACATAGTTTTGGAAGTTTTGGCCACAGCAATCGGAGCAGAAAAAGAAATAAAAGGAATCCAGTTTGGAAAAGAAGAAGTAAAATTCTCACTGTTTGCAGATGACATGATCCTGTACACAGAAAACCCTAAAGATTTCATGAGAGAATTACTAGAGCTAATTAATGAATACAGTAAAGTTGCAGGATATAAAATAAACACACAGAAATCCCTTGAATTCCTATACACTAACAATGAGAAAACAGAAAGAAAAATTAAGGAAACAATTCCATTCACCACTGCAACAAAACACTGATGAAAGAAATCAAAGAGGACACAAATAGATGGAGAAATATACCCTGTTCATGGATTGGAAGAATCAATATAGTCAAAATGAGTGTACTACCCAAAGCAATCTATAGATTCAATGCAATCCCTATCAAGCTACCAACGGTATTTTTCAGAGAATTAGAACAAATTTCAAAATCTGTATGGAACTACAAAAAACCTGGAATAGCCAAAGAAATCTTGAGAAAGAAGAATGGAACTCGAGGAATCAACCTGCCTGACTTCAGGCTATACAACATAGCAATAGTCTTCAAGACAGTATAGTAATGACACAAAGACAGAAACATAGATCAATGGAATAAAATAGAAAGCCCAGAGATAAATCCACACACCTATGGACACCTTATCTTTGACAAAGGAGGCAAGAGTAATGGAAAAAAGACAATATCTTTAGCAAGTGGTGCTGGGAAAACTGGTCAACTACTTGTAAAAGAATGAAACTAGAATACTTTCTAACACCATACACAAAAATAAACTCAAAATGGATTAAAGATCTAAACATAAGACGAGAAACTATAAAACTCTTAGAGGAGAACATAGGCAAAAGACTCTCCGACATAAATCACAGCAGGATCCTCTATGACCCACCTTCCAGAATATTGGAAATAAAAGCAAAAATAAACAAATGGGACCTAATTAAAATTAAAAGCTTCTGCACAACAATGGAAACTCTAAGCAAGGTGAAAAGATAACCTTCAAATGGGAGAAAATAATAACAAATGAAGCAACTGACAGAGAATTAATCTCAAAAATATACAAGCAGCTCCTACAGATCAATTCCAGAAAAATAAGTATCCCAATCAAAAAATGGGCCAAAGCACTAAACAGACATTTCTCCAAAGAAGACATACAAAGGGCTAACAAACACATGAAAAGATGCTCAACATCATTCATTATCAGAGAAATGCAAATCAAAAGCACAATGAGGTACCATCTCACACCAGTCAGAATGGCTGCTATCCAAAAGTCTACAAACAATAAATTCTGGAGAGGGTGCAGAGAAAAAGGAACCCTCTTACCCTGTTGGTGGGAATGCAAACTAGTACAGCCACTATGGAGAACAGTGTGGAGATTCCTTAAAACACTGGAAATAGAACGGCCATATGACCCAGCAATCCCACTGCTGGGCATACACACTGAGGAAACCAGAATTGAAAGAGACACATGTATCCCAGTGTTCATCGAAGCACTGTTTACAATAGCCAGGACATGGAAGCAACCTAGATGTCCATCAGCAGACGAATGGATAAGAAATCTGTCATACATATACACAATGGAATATTACTCAGACATTAAAAAGAATGCATTTGAATCAGTTATAATGAGGTGATTGAAACTGGAGCCTATTATACAGAGCGAAGTAAGTCAGAAAGAAAAACTCCAATACAGTATATTAATGCATATATATGGAATTTAGAAAGATGGTAATGATGACCCTATATGCAAGACAGCAAAAGAGAAGATCTACACCCGTGGTGGATTCATGCTGTTGTATGGCAAAACCAATACAATATTGTAAAGTAAAAAAAATAATAAATAAATACATATAAAAAAAGAACAGACTGTTGGACTCTGTGGGAGAAGGTGAGGGTGGGATGATTTGAGAGAATAGCATTGAAATATGTATATTATAATATGTGAAACAGATCTCCAATCCAGGGTGCTCTGGGTTGGTGCCCTGGGATGACCCTGAGAGATGGGATGGGGACGGAGGTGGGAGGGAGGGTCAGGATGGGGAACATATGTACACCTATGGCTGATTCATGTGAATGCATGGCAAAACACCACAGTATTTTAAAGTAATTAGCCTCCAATTAAAATTAAAAAAAATGAGGAAAAAAAATCAGCATTCAAAAAACTAAGATCATGGCATCTGGTCCCATCACTTCGTGGCAAATAGATAGGGAAACGGGAAACAATGGCAGACTTTATTTTGGGGGCTCCAAAATCACTGCAGATGGTGATTGCAGCCATGGAATTAAAAGACGCTTACTCCTTGGAAGGAAAGACTTGACCAACCTAGATAGTATATTAAAAAGCAGATATTACTTTGCCAACAAAGGTCCATCTAGTCAAGGCTATGGTTTTTCCAGTAGTCATGTTTGAATGTGACAGTTGGACTATAAAGAAAGCTGAGTGCTGAAGAACTGATGCTTTTGAACTGTGGTGTTGGAGAAAACTCTTGAGAGTCCCTTGGACTGCAAGGAGATCCAACCAGTCAGTAGTAAAGGGAGTAAGTCCTGAATATTCATTGGAAGGACTGATGTTGAAGCTGAAACTCCAATACTTTGATCACCTGATGGGAAGAGCTGAATCATTTGGAAAGACCCTGATGCTGGGAAAAATTGAAGGCGGGAGGAGAAGGGGATGACAGAGGATGAGATGGTTGGAAAGCATCACTGACTCAGTGAACATGCTGCTGCTGCTAAGTCGCTTCAGTCATGTCCGACTCTGTGCGACCCCATAGAAGGCAGCCCACCAGGCTCCCCCGTCCCTGGGATTCTCCAGGCAAGAACACTTGAGTGGGTTACAATTTCCTTCTCCAATGCATGAAAGTGAAAAGTGGAAGTGAAGTTGCTTAGTCGTGTCCAACTCCTAGTGACTCCATGGACTGCAGCCTACCAGGCTCCTCTGTCTATGGGAGTTTCCAGGCAAGAGTACTGTAGTGGGTTGCCATTGCCTTCTTGGACTCAATAGATATGAGTTTGAGTAAACTCTGGGAATTGGTGATGGACAGGGAGGCCTGGTGTGTTGCATGCCACGGGGTCGCAAGGAGTTGGACACGACTGAGCAACTGAACTGAAGTGAAGGCAACATTTCATGCACATGGACACAATAAATAAATTCTTTAGCTGAAATAAAATGCCAAATTTAAATTATAATGTAAAGTTGTTTCGGGATATTTTAGTGATTTTTTGGTGGTTTAAGTAAACATGCGTGCATTTTATTCAAAACATAAAATTGATTTCATGCTGATGTTTATTTTTACTGAGTTATTTTACAATGAAGAGGAGAAAACACTGCACAGACAGGCAAGACAACTAACTTCTTGTTCCAGCACTGCCATGAAGAAATATATGATACCGGGCAAATTAGTTATATATATATTCATCTCTCCATCCAGTACCTACACTATGTGTGTGCTCAGTCACTCAGTCATCTCCGACTGTCTGCAACCCCATGGATTGTAACCCACCAGGCTTCTCTGTCCATGGGATTATCCTGGTGAGAATACTGGAGTGGGTTGCCATGCCCTCCTCCAAGGGATCTTCCTGACCGAGGGATTGAACCCATGTTCCCTGTGGCTCCTGCATTGGCAGGCAGATTCTTTACCACTGAGCCACTTGGGAAGCCCTACCTACACTGTATGGTATTAGTAAAAACAATGCTGCAGAAATTGCATTGCTTACAATCCTTTTGTTTGTACTCAGCTTAAGAAAAAAGGGAGACATTATTAGAATACTAGGGAGTCTCATGCAGCAAAGGTAGAAGAACAAATCACCAGGAATTGACAATGAAGAGCAAAGGGCAATGAAAAGCTGGCTTCCCTGTTTATTGTTCTTGAGATTCCCAATATGAGAAAATCAGCCACCACAACAAAAAAGACAAATCAAAAACAGTATATGCTTGACAGGGCTAAAAGGGAAGTTGTTCATTTAGGTAAGACAAGGCTGGGGATTTTACTGGTGGTCCCGTGGTCAAGACTTCACCTTCAAATGCAAGAAGTGTGGGTTCAATCCCTGGTCAGGAAGCTAAGATCCTGCAGGTCTCAGGGCCATAAAACAAAACAGGAAACAGAAGCAAAACTCTAACAAATTCAATAAGACTTTTAAAATGGTCTACATCAAAAACATCTTTTTACAAAATAGTCAAGACAAGGCTGAAAGCAAAATATGGGAGAAGGTATTCTATTTCATGCAAATGGTTAACCAAAAGAGAGAAAAGGGGGTATACTTATAAGACACAAAGTATACCCTAAGTAAAAAGCTATCTCAAGAGACAAATAGGGAGGTGGTCCTAAGATGGATCTGGGAAGGGCACAAAACGGAGGTTGAACCGAGTCTGTGCCTCTGAGGACTACCTGAATACCTGAACCTGAGTGGCTTAGAGCTGGGAAGTGCATACAACCCAGGGCCGGCCTCAGACACTTCCCGGCAGAGCAACCTAGAGCCTAAGCAGTGTAGAAACGGAAAGCACACACGCCGTGAGCGGGGGCAACTCCAGTGTGGCCGAGACACTGCAAGCACACGCCAGTGTTATTTGTTTGCAGTGTTCCTCCCTCCCTACAGCACTACTGAACAAGTTAGCCTAAAAAAGTGTCCACCACTGCCCCCTTGTGTCAGGGAGGAAATTAGACACTGAAGAGACGAGCAAACAGAAGAAGCTAAAACAGAGGGAACTTCCTTGGAAGTGACAGGTGCAATAGATTAAAACCCTGTAGTTAGTACCAACTACATAGGAAGGGGCCTATAGATCTTGAGAAATATAAGCCAGACCAAGGAACTATCGGAAAATGAACTGACCCCACACTGCCCACAACAACAACAAAGAAAGTCCTTTTTTTTTACTATCATCTTTTAATTTTAAAATTTTCAAGTCCTCTATTACTCCTTTAATTTTCATTTTTATAACCTACCATTACTTTGCAAAAAAGAGGAGAGACCCTATTTTTTAAAGCAAATGTCGAATATATATTTTTTATAATTTTAGTGACTTTTTGTTGTTGTTAATATTGTATTTTTGAAAATCCAACTTTTACTCTAGGCTTTTAATCTTTGCTTTTTGGCATTTGTTATCAATTTTGTACCTTTAAGAACCCAATCTTCAGTACCCACTTTTACTTCAGAGCAGAATTACTGGGTGGATTGCTCTCTCCCCCTTTGGACTCTCCTTTTTCTCCACCAAGTCGCCTCTATCTCCTCCCTCCCCCTTCTCTTCTCTACCCAACTCTGTGAATCTCTTTGTGTGTTCCGGACGGTGGAGAACACTTAGGGAACTGAATACTAGCTGGCTCTGTCTCTCTCATTTTAATTCCCCCTTTTCTCTTCCTGGCCACCTCTATCTCCTTCCTCCCTCTTCTCTTCTCTGTATAACTCCGAGAACATCTCTGAGTGGTCCAGACTGTGGAGTGCACATAAGGAAGTGATTACTGGTTAGCTTGCTCTCTCCTCTTTTGAGTCCACCTCATCTCATCCTGGTCATCTCTATCTCCCTCTTCCCTCATCTCTTCTCCATGTAACTCTGTGAACCTCTCTGGGTGTCCCTCACTGTGGAGAACCTTTTCATCTTTAACCTAGATGTTTTAACAACGGTGCTGCATAGATGGAGGTCTTGAGGCTACTGTAAAAATAAGACTGAAAATCAGAAGCAGGAGGCATAAGTCCAAATCCTGAGAACACCAGAGAACTCCTGACTCCAGGAAACATTAATCGACAGGAGCTCATCAAATGCCTCCATACCTACACTGAAACCAAGCACCACCCAAGGGCCAACAAGTTCCAGAGCAAGACATACCATGCAAATTTTCCAGCAACACAGGAACACAGCCCCAAGGTTCACTATACAGGCTGCCCAAAGTCACTCCAAACCCATTGACATCTCATAACTCATTACTGGACACTTCATTGCACTCCAGAGAGAAGAAATCCAGATTCACCCACCAGAACACCGACACAAACGTCCCTAACCAGGAAACCTTGACAAGCCACCTTTACAACACCCACCCAGAGTGAGAAAACTACACAATAAAGAGAACTCCACAAACTGCCAGAATACAGAAAGGCCACCACAAACACAGCAATATAAACAAGATGAAGAGACAGAGGAATACCAAGCAGGTAAAGGAACAGGATAAATGCCCACCAAACCAAACAAAAGAGGAAGAGATAGAGAATCTACCTGATAAAGAATTCCAAATAATGATAGTGAAAATGATCCAAAATCTTGAAATCAAAATGGAATCACAGATAAATAGCCTGGAGACAAGGACTGAGAAGATGCAAGAAAGGTTTAACAAGGATCTAGAAGAAATAAAAAAGAGTCAATATATAATGAATAATGCAATAAATGAGATAAAAAACACTCTAGAGGGAACAAAGAGTAGAATAATGGAGGCAGAAGATAGGATTAGTGAATTAGAAGATAGAATGGTAGAAATAAATGAATCAGAGAGGGAAAAAGAAAAACGAATTAAAAGAAATGACAACCTCAGAGTCCTCCGGGACAATGTTAAATGCTCCAACATTCGAATCATAGGAGTCCCAGAAGAAGAAGACAAAAAGAAAGACCATGAGAAAATACTTGAGGAGATAATAGTTGAAAACTTCCCTAAAATGGGGAAGGAAATAATCACCCAAGTCCAAGAAAACCAGAAAGTCCCAAACAGGATAAACCCAAGGGGAAACACCTCAAGACACATATTAATCAAATTAACAAAGATCAAACACAAAGAACAAATATTAAAAGCAGCAAAGGAAAAACAACAAATAATGCACAAGGGGTTTCCCATAAGGATAACAGCTGATCTTTCAATAGAAACTCTTCAGGCCAGGAAGGAATGGCAGGACATACTTAAAGTGATGAAAGAAAATAACCTACAGTCCAGATTACTGTACCCAGCAAGGATATCATTCAAATATGAAGGAGAAATCAAAAGCTTTACAGACAAGCAAAAGCTGAGAGAATTCAGCACCACCAAACCAGCTCTCCAACAAATGCTAAAGGATCTTCTCTAGACAGGAACCACACAAAGGGTTTATAAACTCAAACACAAAACAATAAAGTAAATGGCAATAGGATCATACTTATCAATAACTGCCTTAAACATAAATGGGTTGAATGCTCCAACCAAAAGACAAAGTCTGGCTGAATGGATACAGAAACAAGATCCCTATATATGTTGTCTACAAAAGACCCACCTCAAAACAAGGGACACATACAGACTGAAAGTGAAGGGCTGGAAAAAGTTATTCCACACAAATAGAGACCAAAAGAAGGCAGGAGTAGCAATACTCATATCAGATAAAATAGACTTTAAAACAAAGACTGTGAAAAGAGACAAAGAAGGACGCTACATAATGATCAAAGGATCAATCCAAAAAGAAGATATAACAATTATAAATATATATGCACCCAACATAGAAGCACCACAAAATGTAAGACAAATGCTAACAAGTATGAAAGGAGAAATTAACAATAACACAATAATAGTGGGAGACTTTAATATCCTACTCACACCTATGGATAGATCAACTAAACAGAAAATTAACAAGGAAACACAAACTTTAAATGATACAATAGACTAGTTAGACCTAACTTATATCTATAGGACGTTTCACCCCAAAACAATGAATTTCACCTTTTTCTCAAGTGCACACGGAACCTTCTCCAGGATAAAGCACATCCTGGGCCATAAATCTAGCCTTGGTAAATTCAAAAAAGAAATTGAAATCACTCCAAGCATCTTTTCTGGCCATAATGCAGTAAGATTAGATCTCAATTACAGGGGAAAAACTATTAAAAATTCCAATATATGGAGGCTGAACAACACGCTGCTGAATAACCAACAAATCACAGAAAAAAATCAAAAAAGAAATCAAAATATGCATAGAAACAAATGAAAATGAAAACACAACAACCCAAAACCTGTGGGACACTGTAAAAGCAGTGCTAAGGGGAAGGTGTATAGCAATACAGGCATACCTCTGGAAACAAGAAAAAAGTCAAATAAATAACCTAACTCTACACCTAAAGCAACTAGAAAAGGAAGAAATGAAAAACCCCAGGGTTAGCAGAAGGAAAGAGATCTTAAAAATTAGGACAGAAATAAATGCAAAAGAAACAAAAGAGACCATAGCAAAAATCAACAAAGCCAAAAGCTGGTTCTTTGAGAGGATAAATAAAATTGACAAACCATTAGCCAGACTCATCAAGAAACAAAGGGAGAAAAATCACATCAATAAACTTAGAAATAAAAATGGAGAGATCACAACAGACAACACAGAAATACAAAGGATCATAAGAGACTACTATCAGCAACTATATGCCAATAAAATGGACAACCTGGAAGAAATAGACAAGTTCTTAGAAAAGTACAACTTTCCAAAACTGAACCAGGAAGAAATAGAAAATTTTAACAGACCCATCACAAGCACGGAAATTGAAACTGTAATCAGAAATCTTCCAGCAAACAAAAGCCCAGGTCCAGACAGCTTCACAGCTGAATTCTACCAAAAATTTAGAGAAGAGCTAACACCTATCCTACTCAAACTCTTCCAGAAAATTATAGAGGAAGGTAAACTTGCAAACTCATTCTATGAGGCCACACCACCCTAATACCAAAACCTGGCAAAGATGCCACAAAAAAAGAAAACTACAGGCCAATATCACTGATGAACATAGATGTAAAAATCCTTAGCAAAATTCTAGCAGTCAGAATCTAACAACACATTAAAAAGATCATACATCATGACCAAGTGGGCTTGATCCCAGGGAAGCAAGGAGTCTTCAATATCCACAAATCAATCAATGTAATACACCACATTAACAAATTGAAAAATAAAAGCCATATGATTATCTCAGTAGATGCAGAGAAAGTCTTTGACAAAATTCAACATCCATTTATGATAAAAACCGTCCAGAAAGCAGGAATAGAAGGAGCATACCTCAACATAATAAAAGCTATATATGACAAACCCACAGCAAACATTATCCTCAATGGTGAAAAATTGAAAGCATTTCCCCTAAAGTCAGGAACAAGGCAAAGGTGCCCACTTTCACCACTACTATTCAACATAGTTTTGGAAGTTTTGGTCACAACAATCAGAGCAGAAAAAGAAATAAAAGGAATCCAGATTGGAAAAGAAGAATTAAAACTCTCACTGTTTGCAGATGACATGATCCTCTACATAGAAAACCCTAAAGACTCCACCCAAAAATTACTAGAGCTAATCAATGAATATAGTAAAGTTGCAGGATATAAAATCAACACACAGAAATCCCTTGCATTCCTACACAATAATAATGAGAAAATAGAAAGAGAAATCAAGGAAACGATTCCATTCACCATTGCAATGAAAAGAATAAAATACTTAGGAATATATCTACCTAAAGAAAATAAAGGAATATATCTACATAAAGAAAATAAAGACCTATATATAGAAAACTATAAAACACTGGTGAAAGAAATCAAAGAGGACACAAAGAGATGGAGAAATATATCGTGTTCATGGTTTGGAAGAATCAATGTAGTAAAAATGAATAAATTACCCAAAGCAATCTACAGATTCAGTGCAATCCCTATCAAGCTACCAATGGTATTTTTCACAGAGCTAGAACAAATAGTTTCACAATTTGTATGGAAATACAAAAAACCTCGAATAGCCAAAGCAATCTTGAGAAAGAAGAATGGAACTGGAGGAATCAACCTGCCTGACTTCAGGCTCTACTACAAAGCCACAGTCATCAAGACAGTATAGTACTGGCACAAAGACAGAAATATAGATCAATGGAACAAAATAGAAAGCCCAGAGACAAATCCACACACCTATGGACACCTTATCTTTGACAAAGGAGGCAAGAATATACAGTGGAGAAAAGATAATCTCTTTAACAAGTGGTGCTGGGAAAACTGGTCAACCACTTGTAAAATAATGAAACTAGAACACTTTCTAACACCATACACAGAATAAACTCAAAAGGGATTAAAGATTTCAACGTAAGACCAGAAACTATAAAACTCCTAGAGGAGAACATAGGCAAAACACTCTCCAACATACATCACAGCAGGATCCTCTATGACCCACCCCCCAGAATATTGGAAATAAAAGCAAAAATAAATAAATGGGACTTAATTAAACTTAAAAGCTTCTGCACAACAAAGGAAACTCTAAGCAAGGTGAAAAGACAGCCTTCAGAATGGGAGAAAATAATAGCAGATGAGGCAACTGACAAAGAATTAATCTCAAAAATATACAAGCAACTCCTGCAGCTCAATTCCAGAAAAATAAACGACCCAATTGAAAAATGGGGCAAAGACCTAAACAGAAATTTGTCCAAAGAAGACATACAGATGGCTAACAAACACATGAAAAGATGCTCAATATCACTCATTATCAGAGAAATGCAAATAAAAACCACAATGAGGTACCATCTCATACCAGTTAGAATGGCTGCGATCCAAAAGTCTACAAGCAATAAATGCTGGAGAGGGTGTGGAGAAAAGGGAACCCTCTTACCCTGTTGGTGGGAATGCAAACTAGAACAGCCACTATGGAGAACAGTGTGGAGATTCCTTAAAACACTGGAAATAGAACGGCCATATGACCCAGCAATCCCACTGCTGGGCATACACACCTAGGAAACCAGAATTGAAAGAGACACGTGTACTCCAATGTTCATTGCAGCACTATTTTTAATAGCTAGGACATGGAAGCAACAAATGGATAAGAAAGCTGTGATACATATACACAATGGAGTATTACTCAGCCATTAAAAAGAATACATTTGAATCATTTCTAATGAGGTAGATGAAACTGGAGCCTATTATACAGAGTGAAGTAAGCCAGAAAGAAAAACACCAATACAGTATACTAATGCATATATATGGAATTTAGAAAAATGGTAATGATAAGCCTATATGTGAGACAGCAAAAGAGACACAGTATAAAACAGTCTTATGGACTCTGTGGGAGAGGGCGAGGGTAGAATGATTTGGGAGAATGGCATTGAAATATGTATAATATCATATGTGAAATGAATTGCCAGTCCAGTTTCAATGCATGATACAGGATGCTCAGGACTGGTGCAGTGGGATGACCCAGAGGGATGGTATAGTGAGGGAGGTGGGAGGGGGGTTCAGGATGGGGAACACATGTACACTGTGGCAGATCCATGTTGATGTATGGCAAAACCAATACAATATTTTAAAGTAAAATAAAGTTTGGGGAAACTAAAAATAAATAAATAAAAATACTGTATGCTTATTAAAAAAGAGAAAGAGAGAGACAAATAAGGACATTATGTAATGATAAAAGTTTAACTCACCAGGAAAATATAACAAGGATCAGGGTTTGGTCATATAAGACAATGTAGCAGGTAGGATTCCCTGGTGGCTCAGATGGTAAAGAATCCTCCTGCATATTGCAGGAGACCCAGGTTCAATACCTGGGTTGGGAAGATCCCCTGGAGGAGGGCATGGCAACCCACACCAGTATTCTTTCCAGGAGAATTCCCATGGACAGAGAAGCCTGGGAGGCTATTTTCTCATTTGGACATGACTGAGTGGGTAAGCACAAACACAGTAATTAGGGTGGTAAATAGGGCGACGATAAGAACCTAGCTACAATGGACTCCCAAAGACCTTAAAGTTCTGGTGATACATGAGGTTCAGATGTGTCTTCTTGACAGTTTAGTTCCACCTCTTAGTGGAAAGATGGAATCAACATTGAGATGGGAAAGATTGTAAGAGAAATGGAATTGGAAGAGGAGTGGATATTTGAATGGGAATAAGTTTAGTCTAGGATATGTTTAGTTTGAGAAGTCTATAAGACACATAATTGGAAATGATGATTGGGAATTTAGATGTATTAATCTGGAGTTCAGGAGAAATGATACAGGCTGGAAATATTTTTTAATAGGTTACAAAATAGATGGCAGTCAAATTCACAAAACTGGATGATATTGCCTAGAGCATTAGTGTATTCAAAAGACAGACAATGCCCAAGAACTTCACCTCATAGAATCTCAACACTTGGAGGTTGGAAAAAGTTTAAGGAACCAAGAAAAGAGACAAAGAATGAGTGACTAGCCAGTGAGGTAGAAAGGAAATTTAAGTGTGTGTGGGATCCTCGAAGCTATGTGAAGGAATTGTCTCAGGATAAGTAATCAGCTATGTCAAATTCTGCTGCAATAATACATGGACCAAGAAATGATCATCAGATTTAGCAATGTCATTGGTGACCCTGACAAGGCAAGTCTAAGTGGAGTAGTAAGGGCAAAAGCCTGTTTGGGATGACTGAAGAGAGAATCAGAACAGAGAAGTTGGAGATAGTATTAACAAATCTGAGGTTTTATTTCATTTGTTTAAAGGAATGCCAGTAATTGGAGTAAAAAGTGGAGGCAAATGAAAGTAGTTATTCAATATATTTTCTAATATAAGAGAAATCAAAGCATGGTTGTATGCTCAATGGAAAGAGCAGGAGGTGGGATATTGATGATGCAGGGGAGAGAGAGAAACAAACTCCTTGAATAAGTGAGAAGGTTGGTGATCATGAGGATGAAGGATGAGAAAAGGAAAGGTGATATTGGAGGTGTGGGTAGAAAGGTGACTATTAAATACTCCCTTAGAAGAGTGGGAGACAGAATGAACTAGGGATGCAGGATATGATTGCTTAGCACCATTAAGGGCCCACTTGAGGTTTATGGCTATGATTTAAAAGTGAGACTGTGTTTTCTCCAGCTTTGACCGGATATATTGGAGAAGACAAACAAATACTCTTTGTGCTCCCTAAAACACTGAGCTGGGTTCTTCTCTGTCTGGTGGTTAAACTTGAAGTATAGGGTTGTCTTTGAAAAAAGCTTAAAGCTGTGAACAAAGAAGTTATACCCTTTAACTTCTAAATTCAAAAAACTCTGATTTAGAAGGCCAGATTATTTTAATTCTCACCAAGATGGGAATGAAAGGAAGTTCGTTTAACAAAGTCCAAAAAGAGAACAGCAAATATATTATTAACATTGTCCTCTTCCTCCCCTCTAGGTGATCCCCTTTCCTCAATACCAAATAATCCTCTTAACAACCTGGGGCTATTTCTAAATAGAGGGCTTTGACTTGCAACCTCTCTGAAATTCACATCACATCCAAGGTCACAGGTATATCTGGCACTGCAAGCTAAAGGAGAAGGGCAGCAGAGGACAGAGGAGCCCAAGAAATCAAGAAAGGGCAAAGATCTTTCCCATTCATACAACAGTGGGCAGGGAGGGCTACAGGAAGTAGCCAGGGGCACTAGCTAGCTTGCCAGATCCTTCTAAGAAGCCACCCACTGGGATGAAATGATTTCAATTAGAAGTCATGGGGTAAAAGACAAACTTGGGGTAGCAGTTGTGCCTCTGTTGGACCATTGGTATCAGAGAGCTGTTGAGGAGTGCCTAGCAGATGCCTGTAAACCATTCATTGTTCCATAAACAATGAACAGCTTTGGACAAGTCTTTGTTTTTTCCATCCTGAATAGAATACACTGAGTGATACAGTCAGAGACATCAACAGATGTACACAGCTGCATCAGATGGAGGATACAGAGTCCCATCTGTTTCAGACAACTACCTCCACTACCTTCACCCCACTCCTGTACTGCCAACCACTTCCAGGAGACTGGCATTGTTAGGAGCTGAATTGTGGATTATACAAGATAAATGGTCATCTGAAGCCAGTCCTGCTCTGACAGGGAAAAATGTAAAGTTTGATCAACTTTTGTCAACTTAAGACCTGTGGTGTTCATACTATTCAAAAGAAATATTAACACTCCGCATCTCCACATAAGATACAAACTGCTTCATAATTCTCAGAAATTCATTGGGTGGATCATACGTGCTATGTCAACTGCATGAAAATCAAATGCATTCACTAAATGTTTTGTTTTTACATGATTATGTGTGCAAAAATCCACTTCCTTTTAGAGGAGTAAAATTGGAACAAAATGCAACATAGACATTTTCAGCCCTGAAAGAGGAAAAAAAATTATGTAGGAGTTATAATTATAGCTGTCTTGCAATTCTGAAAATGCTTTCATTAAATCCTGAGTATTATAATATAATAACTCTAACCCATCTTCATATGCATTTCAAATAATTTTCTATACACAGCTGCTTCCTATATGTTGTTTTATAGACAGTTTTTCCAATTAATGAGCCGGGTTTGATCCCTGGTTTAGGAAGATACCCTGGAGAAGGGAATGGAAGCCCACTCCAGTATTCTTGCCTAGAGAATTCCACGGACAGAGGAGAGCCTGGTGGGCTACAATCCATGGGGTCGCAAAAAATTGGACATGACTGAACAATTTTCACTCACTTCACTTCACTTCCAATTAATAACAACTTATTTAATGTTTTGTATCTATATATACAGAAACTGTTGATTTTTTTAAATTTGGTGAAGTTTTGCACAAATTGAAGGGGAAATGATATGACATCACATTATGTACACTGCAGTAATAAAGTGACTATGATTATTGTAATGCTTGAAGCCATGCAATTAAAAATTCCATTTAAAAATATTAGTGCTAGATAACACTGTTGAGTGAAAAGAATCTTTCATCTGAAGGTAGTGTTCTAGTGTTTGTGAGAAGCTGGCTGTAAAACTTCAGCTCATTTGTGTCTCATTTGCTTCAGTGATAAAACAAATGGATTGTGCTAAGTAAATTCCAACTTTTCTTCCAGTGCCAAAATTCTAAATTCATTCAACAAATATTTATTGCCTAATGTGTCCAAGGCACTGTGCTAGTTGGCACTGATAACATGCTGAGAGTAAAACAGATTTAAAAATCCCTGCTTTCATGCAAAAAAATAATTGTTGGAACTTTCTGGACACCAACATCTGTCCCTATCCTCCCATCTCTATGTCCTCCACCATTTAAGCCATTTTTCAAAGCATGCTTATAAGCAAGCCCTTCTAATACTCAAAAGCTTTCAAGGCTATCAATTATAGAATATGTTGCAAATTCTTGAATTGGGCATTCCCTACCCAATGTGCCCTGGCTCAATACTATGTTGACAATCTCATGACTTCAGAGGAAGTGTTAAGTAGGAGGAAAAGAACTGATCCAGGAGTCCAAACCCCAGGGTTTGGGTCCTGGTGGTGCCATTAGATGGATAACTTTTGGCAAAGCATATAATACTCTGGGCCTTCTTTTTCTCATTTGTAAAATAAGAATGGTACTAACCTAGTTTCAGAGGGCAATATTGAGGCAATAAATCACACTTGATTAAAATATGAAAATACTTTGTAACTAGGTTTGAAATCTGGCTCAGCACTTTATTTGCTTTGTGATTTTGAACAAGTTAATGAATATCTCTGAACTCCTTATCTATAAAGTTGGATCAAAATAGCTATTTTTCATGGTTATTATGAGTGCTTAATGAGGAAATATAAGGAAAATACTTAACAGTTAATAAGTAAAGAGCTGACTATTGGATAGTAGCTATTGTTAAGGTAGTACTTATTTTAATTTTGCATAGAGAATAAATTGTATGGATAACATATTCCTACTGGTCATCAAATTAGTTAAAACTTTCTTTGTAAGAGTGAAAGAGAACAAGAGAGAGGCAGGGTGGAAAGAGTGAGAAAGGAAGAGAGAGATTATAAAAGATTACAACTGGAATTAGAAAGATTTGCAATACAAATTCTGATGTCAGGCTGATCTTATAGGACCATTAAATAGTAGTAGATAGTCCACACCTAGAATTGCATAACAAAAAGAGCAAGGAGATTGATTTGGCATTATTTAGTACAGTTTACAATTCATAAAGTTGCTGACCTAAAAAAGATTCTCCTAGATATATACCCTAGAGGAATTCCTAAGCACATCTAAAATAGGATATGAACAGAAATGGTAAATGCAGAATTGTTTACAAAATGAAAAAACTTGAAACAAGTTAAAAGTCCATCAGTTGAAGGGTGAATATGTAATTTACTCAATAAATAGGATATGTACAGCAGCAAGAAATTAATGAACTATATAGCTTACGTGTCAACATGATTGATTATTTTCAAAAACACAAAAATCAGATGTGCAGAAGAATATTTGCAGTGTGATATCATGTATATGCAATCTGAAAACTTACAAAATAATACTCGATGGTGTTTTAAAGCATGTATGTATATATGGTAAAACTATGAAGACATGATTAGGGACGATCATCAAATTCAGGATAGAGGCTAATTCTGGGCGAGGCATGTATATGGGGTGGGGAGGAGTTGAGCAGAGTGTAATTAGGGTGTTTCATTGTAAATATAAGTGAAACACAGGGAGTTTCACTTATATTTACAATGTTCCAGTTCTTGTGCTAGATGATGCGTACATGGCCACTTGTGATATTATTTTTGAACTTTGTATATATCTGAATTATTTTGTAATAAATACTGAAAAGAGCATGCTAATGAATTGAGAGGAGAGGATGTTAGGGATCTGGTTCTCCCATGTCAACCAAACATAAAGTTACAATGAATTGCGAGTGCTGATTATCCAATTAGAATCTGAGAAGTAATTGTACCCAGGGTGATATTGACATACACCCATTAAAAAAAAAAAAAAAAAAAAAAAAACATGAAAATTTAAGATGTTTGGGTCTCCCATCAGTTCAGTTCAATTCAGTTCAGTCACTCAATCGTGTCCGACTCCTTGCAACCCCATGAATCTCAGCACGCCAGGCCTCCCTGTCCATCACCAACTCCCAGAATTTATCCTGTCCATCAAGTCCGTGATGCCATTCAGCCATCTAATCCTCTGTTGTCCCCTTCTCCTCCTGCCCCCAATCCCTCCCAGAATCAGGGTCTTATCCAATGAGTCAACTCTTCTCCTGAGGTGGCCAAAGTATCAGAGTTTCAGCCTCAGCATCAGTCCTTCCAATAAACACCCAGGACTGGTCTCCTTTAGGATGGACTGATTGGATCTCCTTGCAGTCCAAGGGACTCTCAAGTGTCTTCTCCAGCACCAAAGTTCAAAAGCATCAATTTTTTGGTGCTCAGCTTTCTTCACAGCCTAACTCTCACATCCATACATGACCACAGGAAAAACCATAGCCTTGACTAGATGGACCTTTGTTGGTGAAGTCATGTCTCTGTTTTTTAGTATGCTGTCTAGGTTGGTCATAACTTTCCTTCCAAGGAGTAAACGTTTTTTGATTTCCTGGCTGCAATCACCATCTTCAGTGATTTTGGATTCCTAAAAAATAAAGTCTGACACTGTTTCCACTGTTTCCCCATCTATTTCTTATGAAGTGATGGGACCAGATGCCATGATCTTAATTTTCTGAATGTTAAGCTTTAAGCCAACGTTTTCACTCTCCTCTTTCACTTTCATCAAGAGGCTTTTTAGTTCCTCTTCACTTTCTGCCATAAGGGTGGTGTCACCTGTATATCTGAGGTTATTGATATTTCTCCCGGTAATCTTGAATCCAGCTTGTGCTTCTTCCAGCCCAGCGTTTCTCATGATGTACTCTGCATATAAGTTAAATAAGCAGGGTGACAATATACAGCCTTGATGTACTCCTTTTCCTATTTGGAAACAGTCTGTTGTTCCATGTCCAGTTCTAACTGTTGCTTCCTTATCTTCCTATAAGTTTCTCAAAAGGCTGGTCAGGTGATCTGGTATTCCCATCTCTTTCAGGATTTTCCACAGTTTATTGTGATCCACACCGTCAAAGGCTTTGGCATAGTCAATAAAGCAGAAATAGATGTTTTTTATGGAACTCTCTTGCTTTTTCTACGATCCAGGGGATGTTGGCAATTTGATCTCTGGCTCCTCTGCCTTTTCTAACACCAGCTTGAACATCTGGAAGTTCACAGTTCACGTATTGCTGAAGCCTGGCTTGGAGAATTTTGAGCATAACTTTACTAGCATGTGAGATGAGTGCAATTCTGTGGTAGTTTGAGCATTCTTTGGCATTGCCTTTCTTTGGGATTGGAATGAAAACTGATCTTTTCCAGTCCTGTGGCCACTGTTGAGTTTTCCAAATTTGCTGGCATATTGAGTGCAGCACTTTCACAGCATCATCTTTCAGGACTTGAAATAGCTCACCTGGAATTCCATCACCTCCACTAGCTTTGTTCGTAGTGATGCTTTCTAAGGCCCACTTGACTTCACATTCCAGGATATCTGGCTATGGGTGAGTGATTACTCCATTGTGATTATCTGGATTGTGAAGATCCTTTTTGTACAGTTCTTCTGTGTATTCTTGCCACCTCTTCTTAATATGTTCTGCTTCTGTTAGGTCCATACCATTTCTATCCTTTATCAAGCCCATCTTTGCATGAAATGTTCCCTTGGTATGTCTATTTTTCTTGTAGAGATCTCTAGTCTTTCCCATTCTGTTGTTTTCCTCTATTTCCTTGCATTGATCACTGAGGAAGACTTTCTCATCTCTCCTTGCTATTCTTTGCAACTGTGCGTTCAGATGCTTATATCATGCCTTTTCTCCTTTGCTTTTCACTTCTCTTCTTTTCACAGCTATTTTACACCCAAATATCTATCTAACTTCCTCCTGGAGGCAGCTAGGTGGGGGAGCACAAGCACATAGCATCAAATGAATAGATGAGAAGTGTACGCTTTCAACGTAAACTGACATCACTATAAATTCTCTTTCTGCTGCTCATGCATGGAAAAGAGGTATAAACCCAGGACTGCCAATGACTTGCCATATTACCTTAGGCAATTTTTAGTTTCAGTGTCCTTAAATGTAAAATGAAGACTATAATATTTATATCTATCTAATATTAAACTAACAATAATTCAGACAATACACATACATACACACATCCCTAGAAAAATAATAGGTACTCAAGGAATGTTATTTTATTTCCTTTTTCTCCACTAAGATTTCTTACAGCCCGAAATGTCATAAGATTGATTATTGTTTCATTACAGTCCACTTGAGAATCAATTGGTATATGTAATCCTATTATTAAAATTACCTGGAGGAGCTTTGATGTAGTGCAATTTTTCTCATTTTTGTATCTCTTCATTCACCCTTATTTTGATTATCATAAATTGCCAAAAAGTAGATAAAATTTCAATACAGTTGAATTGAAGAAAGAAATTATCTGTTGATGTTTTCCCTTTACAGGTGCTGCTAAAGCACAGGTGGCAACTGTGGGCAGCACCAACTCCCTTGGCCACTGAGATGGCTTTCTTGTTGCGGAATGAATGTCGAGCACCTAAGTTTCCACACAGCCCTGGGTCACAGCAGCATGCATTTTCTAAGCATCACATTTTGGTGCATTTTCTACCACACTTCAGTTAGGTAGATCCTAACAGAAGAACAAGCTCTACAATGGACCAGCTGGGAATAGAGAGAGGCCAGGAATTGTGGAGCTATCACTATGAAAAAGGCCACAGTTTTTATTATAGCATCTGACAAAAGTGACTAGCAATTTCAATTCCAAGGGCTACTAAGAATCAGAGAACTCAAATAGCCAGAAACCTCTAATAAGCCTATGGGTCTTAGAAATCCCATAGCACAACTTCTTGGAGGAGAATTTAGAGGAGCAGAGTTGTTAAATATCATGTATTACCAAAGTGGGAACAACCTGTTTTCCTCTCTAATGCCCAGGCTAACTTACTTATCTGGGACAACAAGCCAGGACTTTAAAACCCTATTCAAAGGCATTTATATCATGAGGCAGCAAGCTGAAACCTTGGACGAAAACATGGGGGAGATGAAATATTTAGCACAGTAAGATTGCATGGAAATCCAAAAGATCTGTTATTTTATTCTGTACTTCATGTTCATTTGCTATAATTGGACATTTTTAACTGTTGAGAGAGTGTGTATGTGGGAGAAATTCTGCTTTTTGGCACTCTCCTCTATTGCTTCTCTGACCATTATGAAATAAAGCAAGAAATTAAATACAAACTGCTGAAATTCATAGAAAAATCCAACATTTTGGACATTTTCACTCTCCCAAATATGCTTAAGTCACAGTGGAACTCTAAACCACAATTATAGGCTATTTAGAATATGATGACAGTGAAAACACTAAAACTCAAAATATATGGATTGTGACTGAAGATGAATTTAGAAGATTTACAGCTGTATATATTTTATGACTCAATACAAAAGAAAAAATAAGAATTCAACTAAAAAAGAACAAAAAGAAATTTAAATAATTGTGAGGAAAGAAATTAATTTGTTCATTCAATAGATATTTATTGAGTGGTTCTTATGTGAGTGACTAAGGACAATGCACATACTATATGTCAAATATTGTATGAGGTACTAAGGATACAGCAGCAAAGGCAATGCATGCATAGAACTTACATTGTAAGGGAGAGAGAAACTGAAAACTAATGCATAAACAAGTGAATAAATGTCTTTGGTGGTAAGTGCTAAGAATAAGGAGACTGGGTAACAGAGTACTCCATTTTGCAGTTCCCTATGCATCTATCTGGAATCCTATGACTGGTTCTTGCCAGTGGAGTGTGAGTGGAAGTGATGTCCAGAGCACTCATTTAGATGTGCTTTCTCTAATCTCTCTTTTTCTATCTGACAGTTGAATCTAAATGGCATAGAGGTTCTATGGGAAGGTGAAATCAAAATATGGAAGCAATCTATGTTAAGTTACCATGTGGAAGACCAGTCTGTCAAGGACAAACAGTGACATTGGACTAATATGTGAGCGAGAGATAAGTTTCTATTGGTTCCAGTCAACATGACTTTGGGGTTTCTTTATTACAGCAATTAGCATTATCACAGTTAAAACATTAGATTAGTCAGTTGACTTCCCTGAGTTTTCATTTTCCCATCTGTAATATGGTAATTGAAGGACTTTAGGTGGAAAAAAGAATTTCTTTCCACCCGCCCATGTTGATTCCTACTCAAGCAATCAACAATTTCTAAGGACTGGAGCTATTCCATGGCATTGATTAAGCTACATATGCTAGTGAAATGGGTCACTAAGAATCTATTTCATAGAAATAAAATCACCAGAACATGCTATGTAAACAAGGATACTTATCACAATGTTTCTGTAGTAGCAAAAGGTGAAAAAAAAAGAAGGTAAGAAGGAGAGAGTAAGAAGAGGAGGAGGAAAGAAGAAGGAAAAGGAGAAGTTAATTAAAAAGAAGGGAAGATGGAAAGAAGGGATGGGAGAGAGAGAAAACACTCCCAATCTCATTTAACAAGTCACCATTTGAGGCTTCCCATGTGGCTCAGTGGTAAAGAATCTGCCTGCCAATATAGGAGACTCAGGAGACTCGGGTTAGATCTCTCAGTTGGGCAGATGCCCTGGAGAAAGGAATTGCAACCCACTCCAGTATTCTTGCTTGAAAAATCCCATGGACATAGGAGACTGAGGGAATACAGTCCATAGGAATGCAAAGGGTTGGACACAACTGAATGAGTAAGCAAGCCTGCATTTTTCTAATATCAAAGAACAACAAGCATTATACAAGAAAAGAAAATTGCAGACCAATATCACTGATGAACACAGATGCAAAAATTCTCAACAAAATATCAAACACAATTCAAGAACACTAAAAAAATCATACACCATATAAAGTGGGGTTTATCACATGGATACAAAGATTGTTTGACATGTACAAATCAATATGATATACTGTATTAGCAAATTGAAGGATAAAAGTCATATGATAATCTCAATAGACACAGAAAAAGCATTTGATGAAATTCAATATCCTTTCATTCTAATAATTCAACAAATTAGGTATAGCTGGAAAACACCTCAATATAATAATGGCCATACATGATAATCCCACAGCTACCATTATACTAAACAGTGAAAAAAATTCCTCTATGATTAGGAATAATCATAGAGTGCCCTCTCTTACCACTTCTACTTAACATAAGGAAGTCCTAGCCAGAGAAATTAGAAAAAAAGAATTAAAACATCCAAATCAGAAAGGGGGAATTAACCTCTGTTTGCTAATGACATAATCTTTTATTTAAATCTTATCAGTTCTAACTAAAAAAGTAAAATAACTTTTAGAATTGATAAACAAATTCAGCAGAGTTGTAAGATATAACATCAACATACAAAAACCAATGGCATGACCATACAGTAGTAATGAACTTTCTGAAAAAGAAATTATGTAAACAATCCTATATTCAATAGCATCAAAAAGATATTTAAATAACATCAAAAATATTTAGAATACATTTAAACAAAGACATGAAAGATATGCACACTGAAAACTATAAAACATTGATGAACTTAGTTGAAGAAGACACAAATAAATGGAAAAATATTTGGATTGGAAGAAGTACTATTGTTAAAATGTTCATACCATCCAAAGTGATCTATAGGTGCAAAATTTTAATGACACTCCTATCAAATTTTAATGACACTTTTCACAGAAATAGAAAAAGTAATCCTAAAATCTGTTTGGAACCATAAGAGATTCCAAATATCTAAAGCACTTTTGAGCAAGAAAAGCAAGGTTTGAGGCATCACACTTCAATTTCAAACTCTATTACAAAGCTATAGTAGTCAAAATAGCAAATGGTATTGGCATAAAAACAGACACGTAGGTCAACTGAACACAATAGAGAGCCCCCAAATAAACCCAGGACTTCCCTGGTGGCTCAGACGGTAAAGCGTCTGTCTACAATGCGGGAGACCCGGGTTCCAGCCCTGGGTTGGGAAGATAACCTGGAGAAGGAAATGGCAATCCACTCCAGTACTATTGCCTGGAAAATCCCATGGACAGAGGAGCCTGGTAGGCTACAGTCAATGGGGTCGCAAAGAGTCGGACACGACTGGGAGACTTCACTTTCACTAAATAAACCCAGGCATATTAGATCAACTACTTTTTGACAAAAATGCTGAAAATACACAATGGGGAAAAGATAGTCTTTTCTATAAATGGTGTTGGGGAAAATGTATAGTCACATGCAAAAGAATGAAACTGGACCCTTATCTTAAACCACATAAAAAAGTCAACTCAAAATTCATTAGAGTTTGAATAATACCTCAAATTATAAAACTCCTAGAAGAAAGCATAGGGGAAAAGCTCCTTGATTTTGGTCTTGGCAATGATTTTTTTTTTTTAATTTGATGCCAAAAACACAAGCAACAAAATAAAAAAATAAACAAGTAAGACTACATAAAACTAGAAACATACTGCATAGCAAATGAAAGAATCAACAAAATGAAAAGAACCCACAGAATGGGAGAAAATATTTACAACCCCAATATCTGATAAGAGGTTAATGTCCAAAATATCCAAGAATATCAGATTTCATACATTCTAGTGGTACAGATACTATGGTAGTAAGTGCTATGGGGGAAAATAAGGTTGAAAGGGGAACAGGAAATGTGTGTGTGTGTGTGTTTCTTGGAGAGGTTGCAGCTTAAAATTGGGTAGCTAGAGAAGCTCTTTGTGCCCTTTATTCTTGCCCTCCTTCGTGAAGTTCTTTCAATATAATATCTAAAGAGGAAGTCTTGTAATATGTCAATGTCAACTTGCGTTTACTGTTTTGTAATATATCAATGTCAAGTTGCATTTACTAAGTTAACATTATCAACATAAGGAATTTGTCTTGAGATTAAATGCTTATAAATTCAAATAATTAGGCCTGATTGCTATCTCACAGTTTAAAACAAGCTGGAAAGAAAGTGATTCATTGGGATTACTATTTGCATTAGGTTCTTTGTACCAATGCATGGCAATATGTTCTGTAGTTCAGAATATTCCAGATTAATACTTCCTTTCCAGACAAATACATTTTGAAAGAGGAAAGTTTATTTAGGGGAAATCATTTTCTTTTTAAATATAAAATGTATTGCCTTTTATAATTAGAGAAATATTTGACTTTTAGACAAAATAAAACAAATTAGAAAAAATATACAAGGAACTCTTACAACTCAAGAGGAAGATGAACAAACAAAAAACCAAATAATCCCATTAAAAATAGTCAAAGGACTTGAATAGACATTTTCCCTATATATATATAAAAGTGGCTAACAGGCATATGAAAAGGAACTCAACATCATTATCAGAGAAATATAAATCAAAGGCACAGTAAGATTCATCTTACACCTGTTAAGCTATCTACTACTGTGTAAAAGACAAGAGATAACAAATGTTGGTGAGGATGCAGATAAAAGAAAACTCTTGTATACCATTGGTAAAAATGTAAATTGTATAGCCATTATGGAAGTGTTATAAGATGAATGAGTTCTGAGGACCTACTATACAGCATGGTGACCATAGTTAAAAATACTATATTCTATATTTCAAATTTGATAAGAGAGTATATCTTAAGCATTCTCACCACCCCCCACCCAAAATGATAACTGTGTGAGGTGATGGTTGTTTTAATTAACCTATTGCGGGAATCATTTCATGACAGATATGTATATCAAATCATCATGCTGTACACTTTAAATGTATTACAATTTTGTGAACTATAGCTCAATAAAGCTGAAGAAAGTATTATAAGAAGTTGAAGCAATTGAAAATTTGGTTCAAGGTTTTTTTTTTTTTTTTTTTCGGTTCTTTAGGTGTTAAACCTGTAGCTTTGTAAGTCTTAGATATTTGGAAAAGTAGGACACATGAGAGACTTAAAGTTGGATTAAATTCAATTTTGAAGCTGCTATGAGTCTTTGATGAAACATAGGCTAGGCTATATTCACTGAAGGATGAACCCAGACCAACCAGACATCTAAGTGAGACTATTCTTCCTGGATTCTATGCAGGTGAAGGTAAAGTTTAGGGGTTACTACTTCCCTCTGGGAACAAAAGAAGGAAATCCACATTCCGTTAAAAGTAGAACAAATTTTAATGTGCTATCAAATGAGCTATTATTACTCCTTCAGATCCTTCACAGCTTTCCTTGCAACAGATTTTCTCTGATGGCTAGTGATGCTAGATCCTGGGGAGTGATGGACTGGGGAGTAGAGCTTGAAATCATCCCATTTCCCAAAGTGTATTCTCTGGGGAATCCAGAGAGAAAGGCAAACAGCATTCCTGATGTACTACCTGCTCCAAGTATGACGGTGCTGGGGCTGTGGATCAGTTACTTGATTACAGCATGACCTTGTGTTGTCTGTCTTGTCTGGGAGTAGGGGTGGAGATGTCAACATGAAGGGCTTTCTGCCCAAGCCCCTGTCACTTCCTCTCCATTGATTACTAAATGATTCCACACCACACATAGGAGAGGTCCTGAAGATATAACAAGTGACAGAAACATTTGAGAATGGGTTAAGAGGACAGTGTGATTTTCACCTTTGTTACCAGAGACAGATGATAATGGGATTCTTGTCATTATGGCCCATAGAGGAGAAATGACACAACTCAAACTACACTGACTGCTTCATTACCAGCAAGAGTGGTGGAAAGAAGAGAAATACAGCTTGAAGAAGTCATTTCAATCAGCTCTTTCTTGGTTTGGCTGTCAGTTTTTGTATGTCTATGCAATGGAATGATATGATGTGCCAATATAATCACATATTTGAAGAATACTTAATGACAACTGACAGTCTCATGATATAATCTTAAATGTCAAAAAAGGATGCAAAATTTTATTCACAGTATGATCCCATGAAGAGGGAAAAACATTTAAAGAACTGTAAAATAATAGGATCTCTCTGTGATTAGAATATTTTCCCCTTTTTCTTATGTTGATGTATTTTCCAAATCATCCATATCAAAACTTCTTCTGTTTTTCAATTAGAAAAATCAAAACCATCATTTTTTAAAGTCATTTTTTTTCCTTATTGTAACCACAGGGTTCACTTCCAGGAGTACCTGAAATTAGAAAAGTAAAAGGTAAGAAAAGGAGGATGGGTGGATGGGTGGGGGGTGGTTTTCTCATCTAGCTTTCCATTGAGCTCTTTTGGCAGTTCAATTTGAATGACTCAACTTAATGAATTTTATTTTAACCTTGTCTAACAAACAGAGAAACCGAAGGGATAAAATAAATGGAAGGACAAAGTATAGGATTGGCTTGAAATTCCATTATAATAAAGAATTAGAAAGAAAATGTCGGCATTGAAACATTCGATAGCCAAGTTTATTCATTCTTAGGAAAAGTGGAGCTGAGGACAGTAAGGGGTTTCATCCCTTTTTTGAAATTATCAAGAGTATCTTGGCAATAAACTCAGTGCTCATAGCTAGTCTGTACCATGTAACAAAACAAGAAATAATGACAGCAAAGAAAGCTATGAAATAGAATATTTCATCAGCTCATTACAACATCTCCCTATGTCACTTGTATAGTTTAGTTACTCTTTCCCAAGTTTAAAACTTTAGATTTCAATTATTTTAGACTAAAATAATAATATAGCAGGAAAGAATTTCCAACCTCCTCCCAAATGTTCATCTCCAGGGAGTTCCTGGTTTTCAAGGCTACAAATGCTGTCCTTAGCAGATAATTCTACATTGGATGGATTTTTATGCCTACTGTTGGGGTTTCCCTGGTGGCTCAGATGTAAAGAATCCACCTGCTATGCAGAAGAACCAGGTTTGATCCCTGAGTCAGGAAGATCCCCTGGAGAAGGGAATGGCAACCCACTCCAGTATTCTTGCCTAGAGAATTCCATGGACAGAGGAGTCTGGTAGGCTACAGTCTTCGGGGTCCCAAAGAGTCAGAAACAACTGAACGACTTTCATTTCACTGTGTCTGTACAAATTTATTTTGGAAAGAAAAGAAAATTCATTGCATCATTGAATCTTAGAGGCAGAAGTTATTTTATAAATATAACAGAAGCCAACCACCTCACTTTTCAGATTAGAAAATTGAGGCTGAAGGGGAAAGGAATGTGTCTAACTTTAGACTGGTTAACCTCAGCCTGGTGTGCTGCAGTCCATAGGGTCACAAAGAGTTGGACACGACTGAGTGACTGAACTGAACCTCAGACTAAATTCACCTGAAAGTGAAAGTCACTCAGTTGGGTCTGACTCTTTGATCCCATGGACTATAAGTCCATGGAATTCTCCAGGCCAGATGCTGGAGTAGGTAGCTTTTCCCTTCTCCAGGGGATCTTTCCAACCCAGGGATTGAGCCCAGATCTTCCACATTGCAGGCAGATTCTTTACCAGCTGAGCCACAAGTGAAGTTCTTTGATATTGCACTGTGTTGTCTATTCAACTGGTCAACCATCTGGGATTATCAATGCTTTTGTTTGAAAGTTCATTAGCATCAAAATGGATCAACATGATATTTTAAATCTTAAAAATTTCCAGCTAACTCTGGGCTATGAAATTTCTTCTCCAGCATTCCTGACTAGGTGTCAGAAATTTACTCCTTATGAGTGGGAAGACAGACTTAGAAGGCTTCAAAAAGTAAAATATGCTCTTTGTGAGTGTGGATAATAAAGAGATTGCCAGACCAAAAAAAGGATGTAATGCCTTTTTAAAATATTTCAGTGAATATAAATTTCACTGCATCAAGAGTTAAGTTTCATTTATCTGATAAATGATTTTTCAGATGATGGTGAATGAATAAGTAGCTACAGTATTCATTTCTCTTTTCTAATTTTATGACACATACTACTACTCTCTCTCTTTGACCTCCATGCTACTTGCTGATGCATTTAGTACTACTTTCATGTTACTATGTTTTGATTCACTTGTTTTTTTTTTTTTTTGGTGAAAAAAAAAGAACCACTCAAAATTTATTCTCCAACAGACAGACAGCATCAGCAGGTAAAAACTACAGGGGTTTCTCCGTAGATCATACATTCACAAGGCATTATTAAGCTTAACAAGTGAGAAAGCCTCTGTTCTATCTTCTGTAACAATATCCACTTCACAGTGTAAACAGGCACTACCACTGTGTTAACTTACAATTCCAGAAGGAAAGGCACAACTTGGCAAAACAAAACAAAAAAACTTGGGGGGGGGATCCTAAAGTCAGGTGCAATTACCAAGAGACAAGACTTGAGAAAAGCCACAATCCACTCTTCCAAACAGAGGGGAAAAGACTTCCCCACCCGGAAATGTGGGTCTTTCTCCTTGCTTGTTAAATCTTCAAGAGGAACGCTTCATCATCTGCTTAATATCACATATACAAAAGGGGTTGGGGTTAGGTTTAGAAGAAGAAAAAAAAGAATCACAACATCATCTTGAACTTCCAGCTACTCCCACCAATGCATCAACTCTTAGGTTTATGATAGGGTCTAGGAACACTTCAGTGGTCATCCAATAGGAAAATAGAGACTATAGCTACAAAAATAACACACAAATGAGGTAGATAAATGAAAGCTTTCACATTCAGGACTCGCCTGTTCCAACTGATTCATTTGTTATATATATACATTTTTTAACTTTTAAAGAAAAAATCTGATGATCATGAGATTTTTAGTTCTTTTATTTTTGTCACTGTGTTCAATGATTGATATTTTTGGTTGCAATGGGAAACAAAATAACCATAAAATCTGTTCTTTTGACCAACAAATAAACAAACCCCTAAATGATCACTTCAAATCCAATTAAAGTTCAAGTCCAAGGGCTTTGGTTGAACACAGACTTTTTAATAAAATTGTAAGGGAGGATTCAATTCTCTAATGCTATTTCAATCTTCTAATTTGACATACAGAAGCAGTACTAACTGAATTCATTAAACATATGATAGCACATATGATACTTATGAACTCCATACAAATATAATTCCACTTTCATTACCTACTCACTGCTCTAAAGGAAGCACATGTTTAAGGACCAGTTAATGTCTTATTTTTTAATATGACTTCCACTTAATAGTTGTGTTTGTAATATGCTTTTTCATTTATTCCTTAAATATTAATATTTACTGAGTCCCTCTATGTGTCAGTCACTAATATAGTTTCTAGGATATTGATGAGTTACTCTGTTGTCATTAAGTTTACATTCTAGTGGGGTGTGTGGGGCATATCAGTTCAGTTCAGTGTGCTTAGTCATGTCCAACTCTGCAACCCCATGGACTGCAGCATGCCAGGCCTCCCTGTCCATCACCGATTCCTGAGTTTACTCAAACTCATGTCCATTGAATTGGTGATACCATCCAACCATCTCATCCTCTGTTATCCCCTTCTCCTCCTGCCTTCAATCATGTCCAGCAACAGGGTCTTTTCCAATGAATCAGTTCTTCACATCAGGTGGCCAAAGTATTGGAGTTTCAGCTTCAGCATCAGTTCTTCCAATGAATATTTAGGACTGGTTTCCTTTAGGATGGACTGGTTTAATCTCCTTGCTGTCCAAGGGACTCTCAAGAGTCTTCTACAACACCACAGTTCAAAACCATCAACTCTTTGGTGCTCAGCTTTCTTTTTAGTCCAACTCTCACATCCGTGCATTACTACTGGACAAAAACTGGGGCAGATAACAGAAAACACATGAATAAATGAGATGAGTTTAGTTAGAAATACTAGAAAGAAAGTAAATTAGAAGAAGCTTGATTGAAGATAACTGGAGGAGGGGAAAAAATTTAGACTAAGGGGTTAATACCCTCAAGGAGGGTATATGATCTAAAATATGAATCACAGAAGATACAAGAATGGTGAGTCATGTCAAGAGACATTGGATATGGTGAGGGAGCAAGTACTATGAAGGTCCAGTGGAACGGTGCTCTAAGGAACAAGACAAAAACCCTAAGGAGAGAATGAACTTGACACATTCAAGGATTAGAAAGGAATCCAGTGTGGCTGCAATGTATTTACTGATTAAGTTAATGGTGCAAGAGGGACTTCCCTGGTGGTCCAGTGGCTAAGACTGTGCTGTCAGTGCAGGGGGCCTGGGTTCCATCCCTGGTTGGGGAATTAAGATCCTACATGCCACACAGCATGGTCAAAAGATTTAAATAAATGAGTAAAATGAATATGAGGAGGAAAGCTTTTTTAAAAAGTATAAAAATATCAATGGTGGAAGATAAGGTGGTCTAGTACTGAACTACAGAATGCCTCTACATTAAGAGGTAAAGCTGAGGAGGAAGAGACAAAAAGAGAACTGAAAACAAATAGCCAGGGAGCTAGGGGGGAAAGCATGTGATTTCATGGAAGTCAAGATGTTTTAAAGGGGTGCTGGGGGGAGGATCAGCTGCATGAAACGAGGCTGAGAGGTCCAGCAATATTAGGACAGAAGAGTGGCCATTGCCGTCGCAGAATGGAGGCCATGGTTACTATGATCAGTGCAATTTTAGGGGAATGGTAGGAGCTGAAGGCAGGATTGGAAGGGTTGAAAAAAAGAAGAGCAGATGATGAACTGGTGACATTTTAAACAAGTTATTCTGTGAATACTATCAGAGAGATGGGACAGTAGCTGGAAAGCAGGCAAAATGAGATCAAGGGAGGTTTGCTCATTATTTTTTCAAGATGCAAGATATTTAGGCATGTACCACAGTTACTTCATCCATTAACCAATTGAAGGATATTTGGGTTGTTTCCAGTTCCTAGATGTTAAAAAAAAATGCTGTTGCAAACATGTGTGGAAACATTTTTGTGTGAACATGAGTTTTCATTTTTCATGGGTAAATGCCCAGGACTGCAGTTGCTGGGTTGTATGGTGGTTTTATGTTTAATTTTTAAAGAAAACTGTGACCCGTTTTCCAGAATACTACTTTACACTCCTACCAGCACTGTATGAGTGGTCTAGTTTCTCCACATTCTCACCAACATTTGGGGTCACTTTATTTCAGTTATTCTGACAGATGTACAATGATATTTCATCGTGGTTTTACTTGGAAAAAGTGAAAGTGTGAAAGTGTTAGTTGCTCAGTCATGTATGACTCTTTGCAACCCCATGGACTGTAATCTGTCAGGCTCCTCTGTCCATGGGATTCTCCAGGCAAGAATACTGGAGTGAGTTGCCATACCCTCTTCCAGGTGATCTTTCCAACCCAGGGATTGAACCCAGGTCTCCTGCATTGCAGGCAGATTCTTTACCATCTGAGCCACCAGGGAAGCTTTGCATTTCCCTAAATGGCTAATGAAGTTGTATTTCCTTTAATGTCCTTATATGTCATCTATATATCCTCTTTGGTGAAATACGGTTTTTTGCTCATTTTAAAATTAGATTGCTTGCACTTCCTCTGTTGAGTTTTGGGAAATGTGATATAATCTAGATCCTAGTCTCTTGTCAGATATATGGCTTGCAAATATTTTCTCCCACTTGCTAGCTTGTCTTTTCAGTATTTCACAGAGGAAATTTTTTTAAATTTTGATTAAGTACAATTTATCAGTCTTTATTTTTCTGGATCATATCCCTGGCTTCAAGTCTAAGCACTTTTTTCATAGCCCAAGGCCCTGAAGCCCTAGGTCTCCCATGTTGTTATCTAAAAGTTTTATAGTTTTATATTTTACATTTAAGACTATGATCCATTTTGAGTTAATTTTTCTATAAGGTGTGAAGTTTAGGTTTAGAAAACATTCTTTTTTTCCCGTAGATGCACAATACGTGATATTCAGTTAATCCTTGAACAACATGGGACTTAAGGCCTCAGACCCTCTGCAGTGTTGGAAATCCATGTATAACTTATGGTTGACCCTTTGTGTCTGGTTCTTCCATATCCTCAGATTCAACCAACTGTGGGTCATGCAGTACTTACTATCAAAAAAAAAAAAAATTCGAGTGTAATTGGACCTTCCTGGTTCAAGCCTATGTTGTTCAAGGGTCAATTGTATTCTAATTAAAATGTTTACTTTATATTGCAAGTGGAATAAGTATTGATACATATCACTTCCTGCATCAATTTTGATATTTTCTATTATAAATGGGAGATACTCCTAGAAAAGCCATTTGACATAGCAGTATAAAGCAAATGTTTTCATGAGCAACATTAACAATTGTTATTTCCAAAATGGGGCTATATTAAGCAACAGTGAAGGTAATTTTAACTTAAATGTATGACCAGTGATCATTTGGGGGTTTCACATTAGAAACTATAGTTTCTAAATTTCATTTTAAGAGGGAAAAAAAAAAAAACACAACTTGTTCTTTTGGTTGCTTTGAACTGTAAAGGTAAAATGGAAGAACACCATCAGTACAGGGGTTCAATCTACTTTTTAGAATTAACAGTACTCTGTTTTCCCCTCAAATTATCTGTAAAATAACCTTAATCTCGCATTCATTTTCATATGCAATATGGTCACAGGTTTCTAAACTCCATCCCTGAGTCCAGTTTCATATAAATTGAGCTCATAATATACCAGCAAAATCTTCTTTAGAACTTATTTGATCATATTTCTTTCTGCTCCCCATTCTCACAGTCAGCGTCCCCTCATTTACTCATAAATAGCCCAGATTTCTTACCTTTGTATCGCAGGCTCTCCCATTCTGGCCTCCACAGTGCATCATCATGTAAACTAGTCTAATTCTGTCTTTGAACCTTCCATGAACTGCCTGCAACCACGTTTTTATTCATGTTATCCTATTATATCTGACATTCTATCTGCTGAGTACCCTCTTGTTTTTCCTGAAAGTGAAAGTTGCTCAGTCATGCTCGACTCTTTGCGAACCCATGCATTGTACAGACCATGGAATTCTCCAGGCCAGAATACTGGAGTTGGTAGCCTTTCCCTTCTCCAGGGGATCTTCCCAACCCAGGAATTGAACCCAGGTCTCCTGCATTGCAGGCAGATTCTTTACCAACTGAACTATCAGGGAAGCCCTGTTTTTTTCTAGTCAGCAAGAATGCTAACTTCAATCAACCAACCCTGCTCATTCCAGCTCAAATATTCCAAGCATCCCCCTTGTCATCCAGAATAAAATGCAGGAGCCTTTCCATCACCTAAGAGATGCTACCTGATTTGGCCAGTGTTCTCTTTCTGACTTTATCTCTTATGATGATTTCCCTGCTCACAATGGCTTCTTCCTCCATCTTTAAAGTCAGGAGCCTCACGTCTTCAAAGCTCTCTCTGACCCATGGTTCTGTCTCCCTCTTTCACTTAACAAGGACACTTTTGATAACATTGGGCTCACCTGTATAACCCAGAATAATCTCCTTATCTCAAGATTCTTAACCATAGCTACAAAATTCCTTTTGCCAAGTGAGATACCATGTTCACACCTTTCAGAGAGTGGGACATTGACACCTTTGGGGGTCATTTTTCTGCAAACTATGCCTCCCAAATCTTCGTGTGTTATTTCCTTGTTTCATCCAATTTCCTCATCGAATTTCACCTAATCATTGATATCTCCTCTGAGTGCCCTAAGTAAAATATCCTACCTTCATGTCCCTATATATTCCTCTTCCTTCCTTTCCTTTCCTTTCCTTAATAATATTATTACCTCAGTTCAGTTCAGTCGCTCAGTCATGTCCAACTCTTTGTGTCCCTGATGTATAATTTTCTTTTTGTTTACTGTTTGTCTCAACTAAAATTCAACTTCCACGAAAGTAGAGTTTTTGTCTGTTTTCTTCACTGCTGTATCCTTGCCCCTCTACTCAGTCTAGAATAATGCCTGCCATATAGAAAGTGCTCAAACAATGGTTATGGAAACAATGAATACTGAATTTCTGAATGTATTACTTTTCTACTCCAGTTACTTTCCTGGAAGTTAAGAACTCTGTTTTATATCAAATTCATAAAGTCTATGTACTGAAGAAATCTAATTTCATTATTAGGATTCTATCTTGCCCAGCAAGAAGTGAGAATCATCACATTCCTATTCTGAATCTGCTATCTCTCCTCATTTTAGACATTTCCATTCAGTTATCTTCTATACTAGAGCTTTCTCTCACTCTTCTCATGAGATGGAACAGACAGGTAACAGAGTTTTCTTAAAGCTCTAGCTTTCCTACACAGGTAGGAAAAAACCCTTGGAAACAGTAGTAACTTAGACATCATATTACATAATTGGGAATACATTTTATTTTATTATTTAAAAAAATTTTGGCCACACTGCACCACATAGCATGGGGCATCTTAGTTCACTGACCACGGATTGAACCCATGCCCCTTGCATTGAAATCACAGAGTCTTAACCACTGGACCACCAGGGAAGTCCCAGAAATATATTTTAAATAAACATTTGCTTAGAAGCATATTTTTAAATAAATAAAGTTATTTTTCCTGTGGTCTTAAAAGTTAAAATAAGCTTAATACATTCCACAAAAATGAGTGAAATATGGTATTTGTCTGTCTCCATATGACCTATTTCACTTAGCATAATAGCTTGAGTTCATCCACATGAGCACTCTGTAGTGTACACAAAAGTAGAAATATAATGCTGTATTCATGAAATTTTTTTTATTTTATTTTATTTTTAAACTTTACATAATTGTATTAGTTTTTGCCAAATAAATCCATGTTATATCTTTAAAATGTTTGAAAAACTTGATACACATTTGACTTTTATGGATATTCTAAATAAAAAATAGAAACATCAGTATCTGATACAATGGGGTTAAAGGAAGAAACATAGGAGAGTGTCCCACTGCATCATCAACTTATTGTGTATTATTACATTATATTATTTTTTTGTCTTGAAGTTTCATTTTCCTTATTTACAGAATGGTGATAATAGAAGCAGCAATATTTACCTAATATCACTTGAAAGAAAAAGATGATGATATGGTGAACAAGTCAGATATGGTTCCTAAAAAGAAGTTGTTATAAACCATGACTAAATACTGGTCACATCAAATGCTTGGAGGACGATGGAATTGGGATTGGGAGGAGGGTGGAACAGAATGGAGACAGACCCAGCGGAAGAAGCGAGAGAGCTCTCTCCACTGGTGGAATAAGAAGTCTTCCTTTCTCTCAGGAGTCAAAGGCCAGAAAATCTTACTAATAACAAAATAACCTCCCAGAATATTAAACTAGAGTAGCATCCTGAGGCAGAGAAGGCAATGGCACCACACTCCAGTACTCTTGCCTGGAAAATCCCATGGACGGAGGAGCGTGGTTGCAGTCCATGGGGTCGAGAAGTGTCGGACACGACTGAGCGACTTCAGTTTCACTTTTCCCTTTCATGCATTGGAGAAGGCAATGGCAACCCACTCCAGTATTCTTGCCTGGAGAATCCCAGGGATGGCGGAGCCTGGTGGGCTGCCGTCTATGGGGTTGCACAGAGTTGGACAAGACTGAAGTGACTTAGCATCAGCAGCATCCCAAGGAGAGGTCAGAAGCTAAGGGAGTTGAAAGTCTAGAAAAAAATATTGGGAATAAAGTTTCAAGACTGGGAACAAAGATGGCAGTGGCAGGAGAGCTCCTGGAGGGAGAGCTAACAATAAGGAAGAGATGGAGAGAATCAGGCAGAGGCTCTACCACAGGCTAGCAAACAGGAGGATGCAAGAAGTGGGGCTAGGTAGTCTGGTGTATCAGACACCTTGTGATAGGTAAGGAACCCGTCTCCTGACATCCTGGGCAGTCATGAGGACCACTGACTTCCCAAGGGCTAAGCCTGCTGCTACTCCCACAGCCTGAGCTTCTAGGCCTTTGCTGCATCACATAACAGTACATAGTAATGTTCTCTCGGCAGGTGAATCATTCTAATACCTTGTCAGGCTAGGCTCCTAGTCTTGCTTTTCCAAAGCACAACACTGTTTGGGGCCAGGCCTGGGTAGAGACTGACAGATTCAGGACAGCTGATGATCATAAAGTGACTGATCACTTCTAACACATACAACAATACACATGGTAATGGTATTTTTAAAAGTCACATATAAACAAGACCCAAATAAATGTATATTTTACATTTAGGTTTTTGTTTGTTTGTTTGTTTTCCCAAAATACCCAAATAATTACATAGGGACAGAAGAGAAACTCCATAGCTATCCAATAGCTACTCTGATTTGTCCCCAAGAAACAGCATGATGCTAACACTGGCTTTAACAATGCTAAAAAAACCATCACCATCCATTTCGAGAGTACAGAAGGAAAAACGAAGAAGATTAACCAGATTATGTGTCAGCAATGATTGAAGAGAATACTGACAAATCATCTGGAACTGTCACTGCCAAGAGGCAGGCTCTCTAATATTTTGGCCTGTTCCATGAAGGCCTCTATCATACATACACCTACATATATATTAAATATTTTTTGGCGTTATGAAGCCAACTTGAGATGCTAAAGCAACTGGTATTTTGGGGCACATCGAAGAATGAATCCATTTGTTGAAAATAGATAGAAATGTAAATTGTTTACTAGTGTGGCTAGAAAAGCCTTAAACCTTCCACTCACAACTCATGCCATCAAATTCTTGTTTGACTAAGTTTTTCCCTTTTTTCACTAGTGGGCTGTCTCACTATAGATCTAGTGCAAAAAGATGCCACAATTAGCTTATCGCCATGGATTAATTCACTTAATCAACAAATTTTTGAGTCTTTACTAAGTGGTGAATAATCTGCTAAGCCCTTGGATACATATGTGAACCAAAATTCCTGCCCTCAAGGAATTTAGAATCTAGCTCCCAGACTGCACCCAACTGCCACCTCCTAACAGAGCCAGGTACTGAGGACAAGGAAATCAGTCCCTGCTCTTTAATCTCTGCCAGTAGGCCTTGCAGAAATCCATGGTGCCATTTGGCATAACATGTTGGGCTGTCTGTTAACTAGGGGTATCCCATTAGGCTTTGAGCACTTTGGGACAAGCTGTGGTGCTGTCTAAAAAGAATCCTTCTCTGTGTCTGTGTTGGTATTCCTGCCCTGCAAATAGGTTCATCTGCACCATTTTTCTAGATTCCACATAGATACATTCATAGATACCTAGTGAGGGCCCACAGTATAGCACAGGGAGCTCACCTCTGTGCTCTGTGATGACCTAGAGGGGTAGGGTGGGAGGGTGGTGGCAGGGAGGCTCAAGATGGAGGAGATATATGTTTACATATGGCTGAAATTAAAAGACGCTTACTCCTTGGAAGAAAAGCAATGACAAACCTAGACAAAGTATTAAAAAGCAGAAACATTACTTTGCCTACAAAGGTCTGTCTAGTCAAAGCTATGATTTTTCCAGTAGTCCTGTATGGATGTGAGAGTTGGACCATAAAGAAGGCTGAGCGCCAAAGAATTGATGCTTTTGAATTGTGGTATTGGAGAAGACCCTTGAGAGTCCCTTGGACTGCAAGGAGATCAAACCAGTCAATCCTAAAGGAAATCAGTCCTGAATATTCATTGGAGGGATTGATGCTGAAGCTGAAGCTCCAAAACTTTGGTCACCTGATGTGAAGAGCTGACCCATTGGAAAACACCCTGATGCTGGGAATGTTTGAAGGCAGGAGAAGGAGACTACAGAGGATGAAATGGTTGGATGGTATCACTGACTCAATGGGCGGGAGTTCGAGCAAGCTTGGGAAATGGTGAAGGACAGGGACGCCTAGTGTGCTGCAGTCCATGGGGTCACAAAGAGTTGGACATGACTGAGTGAGTGAACAGCGATAACAAATGGCTGATTCACTTTGTTGTACAGCAGAAACTAACACAATATTGTAAAGCAATTATCCTCCAACTTAAAAAAAAAATAGATAATCCTTCTTCAACTGAGATCCTGGGGAGGTATTAATAACTGGATGTATCACTTACTCATCTGGAATTTAAGCTATGAGGCAGGAGCCTTGTCTTGTCCATGGCTGTATCACCAGCCCCGAGGACAGTATAAATAAATATAAAAGGCATTCAATAACATCTATTACATTAATAAATTAACAAAAATTAGCTTTTCTGACTTCTAGATTCTGATTCTTTGTACTACACCATACTACTTTGTGCCCTAAAGAAATGTGTTATCAATTATTTCACAGGGTAGGTGGCAAAATTCCAAAAAGGGAGGGTATTGCTGCTTCCCCTGCCAGAACCTTGGCACCAGCATGGTTTGTAAAATCGGATTTGATGTTGGCCCATTGTCTGCTCAGGGCTCTGACTCTGATTCATCCCTGTACAGTCAACACTCAGCAAGAGAGAGTTCCAAACCCCTGAGCCCTATTCATGGCTAACATCATTGACCCTTTCTCCTGATGTCACTCTGTCTCCTGACTTGTCCCTCCTTTCCCGCATTTTCTTATTTCTTACATGAGTTCTCATTTTGGACCCTGCATTCACCCTCTTGGATCTGCAATTGCTGTTCTACCTTTGAAACTCATATGGCAGTGGTGAAATTGCCTTGTGGCCTGCCCAGTCTTTTCTGGCTGCCCTTAGTAACTATGTTTCTTGATAAGGCTACCAAATGCCATAATCCTCTTCAGAGTTGGCTCCCATGGCTGGCATCCACTCATACTGGCTGAATCCAATTCCTCCAAGAGGAGGAATCAGACATAGTTCAGTTCAGTTCATTCAGTCCCTCAGTCATGTCCAACTCTTTACGATCCCATGGACTGCAGTATGCCAGGCCTCCCTGTCCATCACCAACTCCTGAGTTTACTCAAACTTATGTCCATTGAGTTGGTGATGTCATCAAAAAATCTCAACCTCTGTTGTTCCCTTCTCCTCTTGCCTTCAATCATGCCCAGCATTAGGGTCTTTTCAAATGAGTCAGGTCTTTGCATCAGGTGGCCAAAGTATTGGAGTTTCAGCTTCAGCATCAGTCCTTCCAATGAATATTCAGAATTGATTTCCTTTAGGATGGACTGGTTGGATCTCCTTGCAGTCCAAGGGACTCTCAAGAGTCTTCTCCAACACCACAGTTCAAAAGCATAAATTCTTTGGCACTCAGCTTTCTTAATAGTCCAATTCTCACATCCATACATGACTACTGGCAAAACCATAACATTATGAAAGCATTCAATAAATGTTCATTTTAGTTCATTCATAATTGTAGAGGATGTAAAATGGGGTCATAGCCTGGCTCACAACAATCCTCAGGCTGTGTTGTCCTCTCTGTGGATGAATTCTCCTTTGCCCCTAAACACATAGTGTACATGAAATGTACTACAGTTGGCCCTTGAACAGCATGACTTTGAACTGTGCCAGTTCACTAATACGCATTTTTATTTTTATTTTTATTTTATTATTTTTTTAGATTTTTATTTTTAATAGTAAATGCTACATGTGTGCATGCTAAATCACTTCAGTCAGTTAGTCAGACTCTTTGTGACCCCACGGACTGTAGCCCGCTAAGCTCCTCTGTCCATGGAATTCTCCAGGCAATAATGCTGGAGTGGGTTGCCATGACCTCCCCCAGGGGATTTTCCGGAGCCAGGGATCATCGAAACAGGGTCTCTTACGTCTCCTGCATTGGCAAATAGGCTCTTTACCAGTAGGGCCATCTGGGAAGCCCTATAAATACTACACAATCTGCCATTAGTTGAATCCACAGATGCAGAACCTCAGGAATGGATAAGGAGGTCTGACTCTAAGTGGCATGTGGATTTTTGACTGCAGGGAGGGTCTGTGCCCCTAACCTCTGTGTTGTTCAAGGGTCAACTGTATTTTCTTATATTATGTACCTCCTAATCACAGTTTAAGATGGAGGAAGGGAGAAATTGACCAAACCTTAAAAAAAGCATGTGACCATAATTAGCCCTAATTCTTTTATCAGGAACAGCCTTGGAAGACTTGGAAAATGGGAGCAGAACCAAGAACCATGAGGTTGCCTGATGAAATAATTTCTTCTCCAGTCAAAACTGGTGGATTCATGTCAATGTATGGCAAAACCAATACAAAATTGTAAAGTAAAATAAATAAATAAATAAAACTGAAAAAAAAAAATTAGTCAGCAAAGGAATGTTTCTGACTCAATTTATCATTACTGTCCATCAAGGTAAATAATGTACATCCTTTGTGTAGTAATTTCTCCTTCTCCTGTTATTAAATGAGAGTCTTTATTGCTATTTTATTCCAGTTTTGTTTCACTATTATATATATATATTATATATATATATATATGTTATCCTGTGAATAACTAAGTGTATCATTGAATCATACAGTATATGAACGTAAGGAACCACATTTGAACATGGTCCAGAGGAATAGGTGTCATTTTGAGATCCTAGACTTTAAGATGATGCTGTGACCATGTCTAACCTGGATTGTGTCACATTGCAGAGACTGAGGCAAGATTATGGTTGCATGTGGGAAAATTGCATTATTCTTGGTGCTAATGATATTGGGAAGAGAAATACTTTTAAAAGAGTGTTATAGAAAGAAGGTATATCTATGCTAGGCAATTGAGGCGTGTGATACATTTTTTTCTAAGTTGATGTTTTTATCTGGCTTCCAGTGATTCTCTTCATTGTGACATCTTTGCTATCATCTCTTTGGCACAGAAACTACTTCTTGCACCCTTAGTACTGTCCATGGTTTAGACAAATGCTTTTGTATCCTTACAGGACTTTACCAAGACAGCCACAAGGATCAGTGGTCAGTTTGGGGAGAGGGCAGATGTCCCAGAGTGCTTTGGTTGTTGCCTTCTGGAAGCTTGGTTGTTCACTTCATCATTCATTTTTATGAACACTTTTCAGCCTTCTAAAACATACTCCCTTTATCCAGGCTATGTTAAATGAGATTTCTCTAGCCTAACGATAACAGGCCATACTCAGCAATATCATGCATTTGTAATCCACTCTTCAGTGATGAAATAAAAAAAATTAAAAATAATTAATGGAACAAAATTAATATAATGGTTTTGAGTGTGTCACACGAAGCGAGGGTAAGCATTAGTCTGATGTTTTGTGTGTGTGTGTGCAGTTGTGTACAGGCACACACACTGGGTCACTGGAGAGTTATGCTTAAAAAATGTGAAAGCCATGGCACTAAAGCATTCAAATCTGTGAATCAGTGAGGCTGCTCTAAGCATGTAAGAAATCAGTCCAGATTGGTTCATTTTTAATGATCAGCCCAGGTATGTAGGAGGTGAAAAAACCTTGAGAAAGGTGAGTCATTTAAGAAGCTTCTCTGTACACGAAGGAAAATATTCTCCCCTAAGTGACACTCTGTGGAATAATTCACGCTTATGAATTTGGTGAGTACTGTAAACCAAAAGGCTAGAAAGAAGTTTGTTTCAGTAGCTGCAACCTCACAAGCTGTAGAAGAGTTTCAATTACCCAGGAGATTGGCTTAGTGTGAAATCCCCATATTATGTAAAATCTGATGAAGGATCAGAGAAAGTTCTAGAATCAAGGCCATGATGATGGCACAATCATAGCAGGATAATAGGTGTGCATTTTGAGAAAGAAAGCAAAATATCAAGATGACTGGGTCTGACTGGACACCTAAGCTCATTTTTCTCAGTGTGGCTGGAATGACAAGAGCCTCCTGTTCTGTGTAATTCCTCTCAAAGGGAGGGATTCAGTCCTCAATAGAACCTGCTGTGAGATAACAGCCTTATTGCTGAAGTGGATAACTTCAGTTGAGTGACAGTTGCTCTCTGGTGAAGGGATAGAAAATGAATCAGTTCCAAGTTGAGGCGAGAATACAGACACATGGAGGGCTGTCTCCCCTGGAGGGGGAAGTGATTCCTGGCACTGGTCAAATTATCTGGAGGGAAACCCAATCTTTGTAACAAACCAGAATTGTCGGAGGGTTTTTGGCATGCTTGTGGGTGGGAACAAACTCTTGGTCAAGACCCTAGAGCAGTGAGACATGCCTAGATAGCATCGAGATGTGGTTGCCAGAAAGACCAAAATATGATTAGAAGGTTGGGAGGGGAGAAGGGCTGTATATTTGTTAATCAACAATGATCAGTGATTTGATCAGTTAGATCCGCGTAATAGAACATCCGTGAAAAATTCTAAATGACAGGGTGCACAAAGCTTCTGGGTCAGTGATTACAATGAGTTGCTGGGAGGGTGGTGCACTCATGGAGGACACAGATGCTCAGTACCCTTTCATCCCACACTTTGCCCCATACAACTCTTTCATTTGACGGTTTCTGAGTTGTATCCTTTGTCTAGTAGTAAATAAGCTGTTTTTCTGGGTTCTGTGTACCATTCTAGCAAGCCATCAAACCTAAGAAGTCATGGTAGTAGCTGGTCCATCAGACATATGGGAGGCCTGAGAGCCTTGCGAACTAGTGTCTGAAGTAAGAGGCAGTCTCATGGGACTGAACCCTTCATCTGTGGAGTCTGATGCTAACTCCAAGTAGTTATTGTCAGAGTTGAGTTGAATTGTAGGATACCCATGTGGTATCTAGAGAGTCAGAGACTTGGTTAGTGTGGGGGAAAACCTCACACATTTGCTGTCAGAAGTGTTTGCAGGTAGAAAAACAGACCAGACTATCTATTTACCAAATGACACTGGCTCCTGAGCTATGAAAGATCCCAGCAATGGGGACACTCTGAGGTTGCTCTCAAAAAGCAATAAAATATGTACATGTAAGGACTCACTTATATAAAAATTCTCTATTTTTATATGAGAGACTGGATAATTTTTCTGTTTATGTTACTATCTTGTGCTCTCCCTGATGGCTAAAAATCAAAATCAACTAAAATTTATACATGACTACACTGAATCAGAGAAGTTAAGTTTTTACCAGCACTGTAAATGCTCAAAGATACTTAAAAATATTATAAGTGGAATTCAGAAAAATGATGGCCATAGGGATATCATATGGGCATGCTTATTTTCCAATTCTATTCTTATGCCCTGCTTATTTTAATTAGCAATTGAATCAAATAGTGAAATATGTGAGACTATCCATTGTGTTTGCCTTTTCATTTGGAAATGCAGGCATATCTGCTGAGAAATCTCTGGTGTGACAATGCAATCAGGACTTTAGAAAAGCGTAACCAACTGCAATTTGTATCAGTGCTCAGAGAAAATTGATTGCAATATTATTTATATCATTTTTCTCTGCATTCATTTATCAATCCATGCATATAAAAATGTCGCTTTCTAATTCATGGACTATAGACACCATAGATTATATGAAATTGGTCATACATTTAAGATTTTAGAATCTTAGGGGGGAAAAACATGTTCTACATAGTAATCCATCTTAAATAAAAATATCCATATAAAGAGAATTGATGCCCGTTTGTGCTCCCACTAGGCAGGAAGGAGCCTGCTCTGTACCACATTACACTAGCAGAGAATGCTTGCTGCATTCCAGTATGATAGGTGGCCAGCAATGGTAGCTGTGGCTGTTGGAGGGACTAAGCTGTGGGTGAAATCCACATTTGTACTTCTGAATCAGCCCCTCTCCTGCCTATATCTATGTGGCCAAAGTGGTCACAGAAGGGGATTCTGACCTCTGTCTGGAAGAAGGAAATGACAGCCTACTCCAGTATTCTTGCCTGGAGAATCCCACGGACAGAGGAGCCTGGTGGCTATACTCATGGGGTTGCAAGAGTTGGACAGGACTTAGTGACTAAACCACCACTACCTCTGTCCGGGAAGGGTCCCCAAAGGCAGAGAAAGGTCTTGCAAGAGATCATGTTAATAAAAATGATCAGTTTTCATCAGTTCATATCCTCATAAATGCATTCAGTTTTTATAACATGATATTTCTGTGGCAAAAATCTCCTCATTACTGCATAGAGAAATGGGGCTTAAGAGAACCAGCTATAGTCATTAAATCCAAAAGGTGCTAGACATTGAAAAAATGAGCCTCAAGATATGAAGGAATCCAGTCTGATTCCTGACCTCAGGTTTCCCAGGGATGGAATGTCTTTTTTTCCTAACAATTTTATAGTTACAATTAATATACTTTACAATTCATTAATTTAAAGTGCATGACTCAATGGTTCTGAGTATACGCAACAACACGAGACGACTCTATAGATGGACATCACCAGATAGTCAATACCAAAATCAGATTGATTATATCTTTGCAGCAAAAGATGGAGAAGCTCTATACAGTTAACAAAAACAAGACCAGAAGCTGACTGTGGCTCAGATCATGAACTCCTTATTGCAGATTTCAGACTGAAATTGAAGAAAGTAGGGAAAACCACTAGGCCATTTAGGTAAGGCCTAAGTAAAATCCCTTATGATTATACAGTGGAAGTAACAAATAGATTCAAAGGATTAGATCTGATAGACAGAGTGCCTGAAGAACTATGGATGAAGCCTCAAGACATTGTACAGGTGGCAATGATCAAAACCATCCCCAAGAAAAAGAAATGCAAAAAGGCAAAATGGTTGTCTGAGAAGGCCTTACAAATAGCTGAGAAAAGAAGAGACATGAAAGGCAAAGAAGAAAAGGAAAGATAAATCCATCTGAATGCAGAGTTTCAAAGAATAGCAAGGAGAGATAAGAAAACCTTCTTAACTGAACCATGCAAAGAAATGGAGGAAAACAATAGAATGGGAAAGACTAAAGATCTCTTCAAGAAAATTAGAGATACCAAGGGAACATTTCATGAAAATATGGGCACAATAAAGGACAGAAACGATATGAACCTAACAGAAGCAGAAGATATTAAGAAGAGGTGGCAAGAATACATGAAACAGCTATACAAAAGAGATCTTGATGGCCCAGATAACCATGGTGGTGTGGTAGCTCACCTAGAGCCAGACATCCTGAACTGTGAAGTCAAGTGGGTCTTAGGAAGCATTACTACAAACAAAATTAGTGGAGATGATGGAATTCCAGCTGGGCTATTTCAAATCCTAAAAGATGATGCTGTTAAAGTGCTGCACTCAATATACCAGCAAATTTTGAACATTCAGCAGTGACCACAGGACTGGAAAAGGTCAATTTTCATTCCAATCCCAAAGAATGGCAATGCCAAAGAATCTTCAAAATACCACACAATTGCACTCATTTCACATGCTAGCAAGGAAATGCTCAAAATTCTTCAAGCTAGGCTTCAACAGTACGTGAACCAAGAAGTTCCCAGATGTACAAGCTTGATTTAAGAAAGGCGAGGAACCAGTGATCAAATTGCCAACATCTATTGGATCATAGAAAAAGCAAGGGAATTCCAGGAAAACATCTACTTCTGTTTTATTGACTATGTTAAAGCCTTTGACTATGTAGATCACAACAAACTGTGGAAAATTCTTAAAGAGATGGGAATACCAGACCACCTTACCTGTCTCCTGAGAAACCTGTTTGCAGGTCAAGAAGTAACAGTAACATGTAAAATGCCAGCTGGATGAAGCTCAAGTTTGAATCAAGATTTCCAGGAGAAATATCAATAACTTCACATGTCAGAGAAACATGTAAAATATCATGTATGAAACGAGATGCCAGTCCAGGTTCGATGCACGATACTGGATGCTTGGGGCTAGCACTGGGACGACCCAGAGGGATGGTATGGGGAGGGAGGAGGGAGGTGGGTTCAGGATGGAGAACACATGTATACCTGTGGCGGATTCATTTTGATATTTGGCAAAACTAATACAATTATGTAAAGTTTAAAAATAAAATAAAATTAAAAAAATAAAAATAATAAAGTTTAAGAATAAATAAAATTAAAAAAATAAAGCAGAAGTAGATGTTTTTCTGGAAATCTCTTTAAAAAAAAATGATAATACCACTCTAATGGCAGAAAGCAAAGAACTAAAGAGCCTCTTGATGAAGATGAAAGAGGAGAGTGAAAAAGCTGGCTTAAAACTTAACATTCAAAAAACTGAGCTCATGGCATCTAGTCTCATCACTTCATGGCAAATATATGGGGAAACAATGGAAACAGTGACAGACTTTATTTTTGGGGGCTCCAAAATCACTGTGGACAGTAACTGCAGCCATGAAATTAAAAGATACTTGCTCCTTGGAAGAAAAGCTATGACAAACCTAGAGAGCAAATTAAAAACGCAGAGACATTATTTTGCCAAAAAAGGTCCACATAGTCAAAGCTATGGTTTTTCCAGTAATCATGTATGGATATGAGAGTTGAAGCATAAAGAAGGCTGTGAGCCAAATAATTGTTGTTCTCGAACTGTGGTGCTGCAAAAGACTCTTGAGCATACCTTGGACTGCAAGGAGATCAAACTAGTTAATCTTAAAGGAAATAAGTCCTGAATATTCATTGGAAGGACCCATGCTGAACCTGAAACTCCAATACTTGGGTCACCTGATGCGAGAGCCGACTCGTTACAAAAGACCCTGATGTTGGGAAAGATTGAAGGCAGGAGGAGAAGGGGATTATAGAGGACAATATTGTTGGATGGCATCACCGATTCAGTGGACATGAGTTTGAGCACACTCTGGGAGATAGTGAAGGACAGGGAAGGCTGGCATGCTGCAGTTCATGGGGTCTCAAAGAGTCAGACACGACTGAGCAGCTAATACATACGTAAAAAATAGATAAATAATGAGAACCTACTGTATAGCACAGGGATCTCTAGTCAATGTTCCATAGTGACCTAAATGGGAAAGAAAACTAAAAAAGAGGGGATATATGCAAACATATAACTAATTCACTTTGTTTTACAGCAGAAACTAGCACAACATTATAAAGAAACTAAACTTCAATGAATTTTTTTAAATAAATAAAACGTTTATCTATCTCCATGGAGCTGGATAAATAAGCCAGATTTTAAAAAAAAATATTTCAGTTTGTATATTTCCTTTGGAGCCTTTGTAGAACTATGAGATATTTTTGCTGTTTCTGGTACCTGATCTGCATATGCACTCTGTCCTTTTTTATTCCAAAATATTCAGGATAATCAGAGTCCATGCTTTCAAGAAACTAAAATCTAGTGGGAGAGAGAATGATGGAAATGTTTTGTACCTTGAATGAAAAAAAAATGCTAGAAAGTAAATAGGTAAAAAAAATAAATAGATGCCACTTACTGGTTACAACCTATGTACCTAGTATTGTGTTAAATGCTATACATACACGTCATTCTTTTTGTTTGTCTGTTTTTCTTGGATTTTGTGGGCTAACTGTATTTTTTTCACTTGCCATTATTTTATTACTTGTGAGGTTGCATATAATTGGGGGTTATTAATATTTTATTTTTAATATACTATTTTTAATAAACTTCCTATTTTCAAACAAACAAATTATGTTTGTCATTTAAGAAAGTTACACACACACACACACACACACACAAAGAGATGTGGGCTATTCTCCATGGGGTGGCGTTAGGCAAAAACTAAGAGAACCTGGATAAATTATGGACTTCAGTGAATAATGTGTCACTATCAGCTCATTGGTTGTGACAATGTTAATGAATTGTGGAACTGGATTCAGGGTCTATGGGATTACCCTTGCCAAGTTTGCAATTTGTCTATAAATTTAAGATTAAATATTTCTAAAATAAAAAGTTTGTGAAAAGAAGAAAATACAGGTACAATCAACACAGTATTAGATTAGCTTCAAGTATACAACATTGTGATTTGACATTTATATACATTGTGGAATGGTTACCATGATAGGTCTAGCTACTATCACCACATAAAGTATTACAACATTATTGACAATATTCCCCATGTTGTTTATCACATCCTCATGACTTATTTTATAACTAGAAATGTGTACCTCTTTAATCCCCTTCGTCCATTTTACCCAACCTCCTCCTGTCTTCTTGCTGGTGACTGTAAATTTATTCTCTGTATCTATGAGTTTGGGTTTTGGTTTGTTTGTTTTATTTTTAGATTCCACATTTAAGTGAAATCAGGCAGTATTTTTGAAAATGAAAAAAAAAGGCTTACAGAAGTTAAGAAACTTTTCAAATTAAAAAATATTGGTTGTAAATAGCAGATCTGAGATTTGAATCCAAGTTTTGTCTAAATTTGAAACATGACTGAACTGTTGTGTTCATGTAAAATTAAACTATGCTATCATGGGACAAGAACTACATAACACAAGTAGGAAGTGGGAGAGACTAAATTTGCTTGGGGGCATTGTGGAAGATGAGAGCATGGAGACCTCAGAGTTTGTCTTAAAGGATGAGTGTAGGTCATCCAGCAGAAAGGAAAATTTGGATCTGTGGTTGCCTCAGGCCACCATGGATGAAAGGACTGTGCAGCACTTGAAGTTGCTATTAGAGGCATCTGGCAACACTCCTATGAACCACAGTGTCTGCAGGGGCAAAAGCCCAGGGGTTAAAGCAACCATGCACGTCAGAGAGTTGCCAGTGTCAGTGTGTGTGTAAACTTAGGAAACACAGGGATAAGAGGCTAGAAAAGTAGATTGGGTTAAATAAGGTCCTAAAGGCTGTTATCTTAGTGTGGAGATTAGATGAGAGCAGACCAGAGACTTAAAGACTCCTTGGGTAACTACGGCAGCAATCCAGGTAGGTGTTGGGGGTGATGGGGATGGGGGAGAAGACTGACTGGTGATTTGGTGACTGGTCGAGAGCAGTGGAATGTCAAACTGGGGAAAATTTACAGTTCAGATGACCTCTCAGTAAGCAGGACTTTTAGATCTTTGCCCTTCGACTCCCCTCTGCTGTGTCTTGGGATGGAGCTTTCAGTACACAGATCCTCCTAGTCTCAGGATGATCATCCCATGCATTAAGGACTCTAGTCTTCTTATTTCTAATAAGGAAGGGCATGCCATTAACCTAACAGATAGATGAAGTCATTTTATAGCATTCAACACCCACCCAGCACCTACCACAATGCCTGGCACATAGTATACCCTAAGGAAATATTTACTGAATTAATGCTGAATTGTCTCATAAGGAAAAGGAAAAAAATTAGAAGAAAATTAATTATATAAGGCTACTTCTACAAGTCTGAAGCTCATGGCCAACATCATATTAATTTTAAAAATATTCCAGCTCTCATGGTTTAAAAGGTCAGTAAATAATCAGATCAGATCAGATCAGATCAATTGCTCAGTCGTGTCCGACTCTTTGCGACCCCATGAATCGCAGCACGCCAGGCCTCCCTGTCCAACACCAACTCCCTGAGTTCACTGAGACTCACGTCCATCAAGTCAGTGATGCCATCCAGCCATCTCATCTTCGGTCGTCCCCTTCTCCTCCTGTCCCCAATCCCTCCCAGCATCAGAGTCTTTTCCAATGAGTCAACTCTTCGCATGAGGTGGTCAAAGTACTGGAGTTTCAGCTTTAGCATCATTCCTTCCAAAGAAATCCCAGGGCTGATCTCCTTCAGAATGGACTGGTTGGATCTCCTTGCAGTCCAAGGGACTCTCAAGAGTCTTCTCCAACACCACAGTTAAAAAGCATAAATTCTTCGGTGCTCAGCCTTCTTCACAGTCCAACTCTCACATCCATACATGACCACAGGAAAACCATAGCCTTGACTAGACGGACCTTTGTTGGCAAAGTAATGTCTCTGCTTTTGAATATGCTATCTAGGTTGGTCATAACTTTCCTTCCAAGGAGTAAGCATCTTTTAATTTCATGGCTGCAGTCACCATCTGCAGTGATTTTGGAGCCCGGAAAAATAAAGTCTGACACTGTTTCCACTGTTTCCCCATTTATTTCCCATGAAGTGATGGGACCGGATGCCATGATCTTCATTTTCTGAATGTTGAGCTTTAAGCCAACTTTTTCACTCTCCTCTTTCACTTTCATCAAGAGGCTTTTTAGTTCCTCTTCACTTTCTGCCATAAGGGTGGTGTCATCTGCATATCTGAGGTTATTGATATTTCTCCCGGCAATCTTGATTCCAGCTTGTGTTTCTTCCAGTCCAGCGTTTCTCATGATGTACTCTGCATATAAGTTAAATAAACAGGGTGACAATATACAGCCCTGACGTACTCCTTTTTCTATTTGGAACCAGTCTATTGTTCCATGTCCAGTTCTAACTGTTGCTTCCTGACATGCATACAGATTTCTCAAGAGGCAGATCAGGTGGTCTGGTATTCCCATCTCTTGAAGAATTTTCCACAGTGTATTGTGATCCACACAGTCAAAGGCTTTGGCATAGTCAATAAAGCAGAAATAGATGCTTTTCTGGAACTCTCTTGCTTTTTCCATGATCCAGTGGATGTTGGCAATTTGATCTCTGGTTCCTCTGCCTTTCTAAAACCATGGAAAAGAAATGCAAAAAAGCAAAATGACTGTCTGGGGATGCCTTACAAATAGCTGTGAAAAGAAGAGAAGTGAAAAGCAAAGAAGAAAAGGAAAGATATAAACATCTGAATGCAGAGTTCCAAAGAATAACAAGAAGAGATAAGAAAGCCTTCTTCAGTGATCAATGCAAAGAAATAGAGGAAAACAACAGAATGGGAAAGACTAGAGATCTCTTCAAGAAAATTAGAGATACCAAGGGAACATTTCATGCAAAGATGGGCTCGATAAGGGACAGAAATGGTATGGACCTAACAGAAGCAGAAGATATTAAGAAGAGATGGCAAGAATACACAGAAGAACTGTACAAAAAAGATCTTCATGACCCAGATAATCACGATGGTGTGATCACTGACCTAGAGCCAGACATCCTGGAATGTGAAGTCAAGTGGACCTTAGAAAGCATCACTACGAACAAAGCTAGTGGAGGTGATGGAATTCCAGTTGAGCTATTCCAAATCCTGAAAGATGATGCTGTGAAAGTGCTGCACTCAATATGCCAGCACGTTTGGAAAACTCAGCAGTGGCCACAGGACTGGAAAAGTTCAGTTTTCATTCCAATCCCAAAGAAAGGCAATGCTAAAGAATGCTCAAACTACTGCACAATTGCACTCATCTCACACGCTAGTAAAGTAATGCTCAAAATTCTCCAATCCAGGCTTCAGCAATATGTGAACCGTGAACTTCCTGATGTTCAAGCTGGTTTTAGAAAAGGCGGAGGAACCAGAGATCAAATTGCCAACATCTGCTGGATCATGGAAAAAGCAAGAGAGTTCCAGTAAATAATAATTCTCTTCAATTCTGCTCTGTATTTATGAACTGAGAAGGAGGGTGGAAGGAAGGGAGGACAGAAACAGAGATCAAAACAGCCTGAATACTGATTAAAACTCTATTAGATAGTGTGACAGGTGTGAAGCTAATTGGCCTTACTCTCACCTTCAGAAGTGGATACATTCCTTTCAAATGACAGGATTTCTGGGGGAGGCTAATGGATGTGCAGTAGAGCCTCACAATGGCCAAGGATGAAGACCACCATTCACCCTCTCTGTAGACAGGTACATGCTAAGGAAGAGACTGGAAGAGTATGGGAATGAGTCTTGTATGCCTAGTTTGTTCTTTTAGATTAATTCCATAATTCTATTATCCTTACCCAAGGACCAGCAAGTGAAGGAAAGGAAAGAGTAAGCAGGTGGAAAGAAGCTAAAAGTGCCACTCTAATGGGGAATGGAAATAGATCATCCCTCTAACACTTGACATCATCATTATCCATCCGTCAGCAAGTGAAGTTGGCTATAACTCCAATATATATATATATATTGGATATGATGACTTATTTCTATCTCCACAATTATCACCCTAATATCTGCCACCAGTCTTCTGCCTGGAAGAATAAAATTGTTTTCAACATGCAGAGCTTCCAAACTGTTCTATAGTTTTTTGTGCACTGAATGGCTCCATGGGTTCCATGGTAACCCCTGGTGTTGCACAGTGTTCAACCAGGACAACTGTATGTGGTAACATCCTTTATGGGCAACTTTAGGCTAATATTAGGTGCTGGGGATACAATGGTGAGCAAAACAATACTTGTCAGCATGGAGTTTCAGTTGAGTAAAACACACATATTTATATAAATCAACGCATTGATTTCAGACGGTGACAATTACTATGTTAATTTTAGATAGTAGCAAGAACCATGAAATACACTGGAATAATGCTTAGTCCCCTACAGAATGGTTGAAGACTCTCTGTAAGCTGTCCTTGACAATGGGATTGAATCTTGGTATTAATTCATGTTGGCCAATAAGCTAAGAATGCTGGGCAGAAACAATCTGAAAAAAAAAAAAAATTCTGGAAGGTCAGGGAGATTGATTTCACAGAGACCATTGCTCCATCAAGAGGTCTGCTCCTCTCTTAAGTGACAGAGGTGGATTTTTATAGTCTTGGTCCTGAAAGTTAACATTTTAATTATTTATTTCCAGGAAGTGCTAAAATACATATGCTATTTTATGAACCTGTAGAATATTTAGACAAGGGTCTCTCAAACTTAAATGCTTCCAGAAACCAGGCAGATAATTTAAATGTGTGGGTCAGGCAAGAGAGGGAGCAGGAAAGAGATAACCTCTGCCTCTCTTTAAAGGGCAACCCACAAGAGTTTGGGCTTCCCTGGTGGAAAATGAAAAAATGAAGTCACTTCAGTAGTGGCCGATTCTTTGCAACCCCAGGGATTGTAGCCTGCCAGGCTCCTCTGTCCATGGGATTCTCCAGGCAAGAAGACTGGAGTGGGTTGCAATTTCCTTCTCCAGGGGATCTTCTTGGCCCAAGTATCAAACCTGGGTCTCTCGCATTGCATGCACACTTTTTATCGTCTGAGTTACTAGTGCAGGGAGACTTTTTACCGTCTGATGGCTCAGACGCAGGTTCAATCCCTGGGTGGAGAAGATCTCCTGGAGAAGGGAATGACAATGCCCTCCAGTATTCTTGCCTCGAGAATTTCTTGGACAGAGGAGCCTGGCGGGCTACAGTCCATAGGATTGCAAAGAGTCAGACACAAGTGAGTGATTAACACACAACACAAGAGCAGGAGCTCAGCTTCCCCTAATAAATGCTACATGAGAATATTATTCCAGTACTGCCAAATATTCTTATTTTTCAAGAAATGCTAGAAATCTGGATTTGTATGTGAAATTTCTGTATTTTTAGATGTCATTTCTTAAAACTTAAACTCTGTAAGTCAAACAACATACTTTCAAGCTGAGGGTAACTCATTTAGACATCAAAATCATATTAAAAACACCAAAAGGACTCTTTCATCTCAAAAACTAAACATTATTTCTTTCCCCAAGATACAAATATATGTAATCTCACATGTCTGTTCTCAGATGGTCATTTTAAGAATATTATTTTTATGCATGTTGTTCTCAACAGCATTCCATGTCCTAAGTCTATAAACCTCTATGAAATGAAGCTCCACCATGGTATATTTCTGTTTAATCTTTAGGTAAATCTTTAATCTTTTTTTTTTTTTTTAAAGCAGATCATTTTCAGAATCTGATTCTGAGAGAAAGAAGAGAAATTTGAATAGTTCCCTGCCCTTATACGAAGTTTACTAGGTCTTGTGGAGTTACCTATTTAGCCCTTTAAAATGACTGATTTAGATGTCTTGAGCTGTTGGCTACACAGTAAACAATTCAGATCCCACTATTGGGTTCTTACAATCTACATTTGATGTTAAAAAGCCTCCATGATTTGAGTCATACAGAGAATATATGAGATGATAGTATATTTTTGTACTGGAGATTTAGTACAATTCAGTATTGCTACCAAAATCCACGTTCCATACATACACACACATGCATGCACATACATGTTGTTAAGCTAAATTTAAAAACAAATACAAAAAGAATCACTAATAAATATTTGACTGTTAGAGGTGTAATTTTTTCCTGAGCATCAGATATATAGTTTTTAAACACTTATGTATCTAAACTGTTATTACAACACGGTTTGATAGATTGAGAATGGAAAAATACAAGAAATTATTCTCACTAGGACTTTAAGATCCATGAAAATTCAAAGTCAAAATCTGTCATTAATATATTTTGCTTGCCTCAGTATTAAGGGACATATGTTCTATCTGAATCATTCAGTTTCAAGATGTTCCTAGGACTTGAAGAAAATATTAGCTTTGTCTATAAGAGTCCTGGAGAAGGCAATGGCAACCCACTCTAGTACTCTTGCCTGGAAAATCCCGTGGACAGAGGAGCCTGGTAGGCTGCAGTCCATGGGGTCGCGAAAAGTCGGACACAACTGAGCGACTTCACTTTCACTTTTCACTTTCATGCACTGGAGAAGGAAATGGCAACTCACTCCAGTGTTCTTGCCTGGAGAATCCCAGGGACGGCGGAGCCTGGTGGGCTGCCGTCTATGGGGTCCTACAGAGTCGGACAGGACTGAAGTGACTTAGCAGCAGCAGCAGCATAACAGTCCGACATGACTGAGCAACTGAGTGTGTGTGTGTGTGTGTGCGCGCGCACACACACACACACATCTTTACAGAGAAACACAGAAGTTCTTCGATGATTACTGTGATATTTATTAGTGTTATCTATGTTACCTTATTTAGATAAGTTGTTAAGTTTTCTTGACTCTTGTAGTGGAGGAAAAAAAGAAACCAACATTTCTGTTGGCAGGTGAGGTCCTTATTGAATTATTTCATCCAATAGCTGTTGCTAAGTTTACAGAGCAGAGTGTATACAATGTGAAGCAAAAACATATTCATAAGTATCAAAATAGAACAAAGACTGAGTTTCTTTGAGTGAATATGAGTAATATTTCAGGATTATTTTCAAAATTAAAAAGAATCATCATGTATTGTCATGCCACTTTGTCTGCAGTATCTAAAGGAAATTGGGGTTTATTTTAAGAAGTCAGTATGAAATAATCCAAGTAGTTACAATTATTCTTGTATCCTATGAAATGTACACAATGCATAATTACAGACATCCTTTACCTAGAATTGAGAACATCCAAGGATACAATGGTATTGATGGAATCACAGAGCTTGGAAGGGTATGAGGTTTGTAAATTGTCATAATGACAACATAAGTTCTTTACACACATTAACTCAAATCATCATAATTAACTTCCAAAGTGGGCCATATTATGAGGAAAATGAAACTTACAGATCTCTTTTGGGTAGAGCAGAGAAGTATATAACTTCCCTTCACTGAATATGGATTATCCAAGCACATGGACTCTCAAAAGTCAAAATATAGACATCAGGGTTCTCACAATATCCCCTAAATCTATGTGTGTACAGTTGTGTCTGCCTATAAGTGTGCATTTAAAAGAAGATAATCCATAACTTTTATGAAATTCTCTAAGAAGTTGGTGACCTAATAAAGATTTCCCTACACACTTTTAAATTTCAGATATAAATTCCATAAGGTAAGAGACTGATTTTATTTTTACTTTTTCTATTCTATGCTGACACATAAAACATTTAATGACATGTTTATAAAGTAACAATTATGGAGATATTTAGATTGTCAAAACTAGGAAGTACTTGTAAATATCAGAAATAAGTGAAAAAGAGAATAAGGCTAACACTGAAGATAAAGTCCCATTTTGTGATGCAGTGTTCATCTCATTTAAGTTAATAAGATGGCTGGAATATCCTGACTAAAGAGAAATGTGGTTCAAGTATCTTAAAAGAAATTAAGGTAATTAGTGGTAATGGGACACCATCTCTTAGGATATTTCAGTCAGATGTCAAATTCAATATAATCCAAATGGAAGGTATCATCTAAATTCACTTCTAAACCAATTCCCTTCAAGACTTCTGTATTTATGAGAATAGAATAAAATAAAAACTTCTAGTTTTCCTTCACTCTAAAGGATATTTCACATAGAAAATAAAGCATAAACATAAGGCATTAAGGGATGAAATATCACATCTTCTTTATCAGTTTATCCATAGACAGACATGTAGGTTATTTCCATATTTTGGTTATTGTGAGTAACACTCCAATGAACACGGGGGTCCAGATACCTCTTCAAGATCCCAACTTCATTTTCTTTGGATATATACTCAGAAGTTGGAATGTTGGATCACATGGTACTTATTTTTAATTTTCTAGAGAATCTCCATACAGTGTTCCAGAGTAGCTGCACCAACTTATGTTCCCACCAACATGGAAAAAGAGTTTCTTTTTCTCTACAGTCTTGCCAACACTTGTCTCTCGTCTTTTTTTATATCTGCCATTCTAACAGGTGCAAGGTGATATTTCATTGTAGTTTTGATTTACATTTCCCTGATGATTATTGGTATTGAACACCTTCTCATGTACTATTTGGCCATTTGTACATCTGCTCTGGAAAAATGTCTATTCCTGTCCTCTTCTCATTTTAAAAGTCAGATTATTTGGATGTTTTGCTATTGAGTTACATGAGTTCTTTACATATTTGTGATATTACACTGTTATCAGATATTGGATTTGCAAATATTCTCTTTCATTCTATAGGTTTCCTTTTAATTTTGATGATCATTTCTTTTGCTATGCAGAAGATGTTTAGTTTGATATAGTCCTACTGATTTATTTTAGCTTTTGTTACATGTGCTTTTTGTGTCATACCCAAAACAACTGTTGAGTTTTTACCATAAAAGAATAATTGATAAGGCTATCTTTTCCACAATTGAGTATCTTTGACTTTCTTGTCCAATATTAGTTGGCCATATATGTGGGAGTTTCTTTCTGTGGTCGTTATTCTGTTCTATTGGTTTACGTGTATTTTTAAGCCATTCACTCTGGTGATTATTAATGAGGGCATGCAAAAAGGATTTTTTTGTCCAGTTTTGTTTTGTATAATCATGTCTCTGTAATACCATTCTCTTTGTTATCAGTGAAGCTTGATGTAGTAGCGTCTGGAGGAAGCATGCAAATTCCCTCTAGAACAGGCTTCTACCTGTGTGTTTGGGTCCTACAGATGTGGGCCTGCCAACTTTTCTATTTGGCTGATCTTGAGAACATAAGCAGCACATGGAAAGTTTGTTTGTTCTCCTATATCTCTAGTTCTAAGTCTCTTCTCACAACAGGCCTTATCATAAATGTAGTTATGGGGCCAGACTCCTGCTTCATGCAAATGGAATGTTATTCAAGTGTTCAATGTTATGAAAACAAGGTTCTTAAGGTAGAACTCCAAGATATTTTAAATGTGATGTTTTATTCATATATGTTTGATTCCCTATTACACATTTTACCCTTCTCTTGGTAGTCTCACACCAAACTCCAAGCTTCTCCAACATTTTATTTACTTCTCAAGTCACATAGCTTCTCAATAGGCAAAATGCAATGCAATATCCTGTATCCCTATGGTATCTGAAGCTATTAGATACTTCACTTTTGTTGAACTGTTTCTTCACATGGTTTTATGTTATTTACTTTTCTTCATCTTTCATTTATATACTGCCTATTATCAGAAAAGGCTTGTGTCAACCTGAAATATAGTGTTTCAGGTAAAAAAAAGAGAGAGAAATAAAATAAAGCTAAACAAAATCAGAAATCATTAGGAAAGAGAGGGATGTTATCAGGTACATGGGATAAGGCAACTATTTTATTTTGGCACCACATTAATTTTGGATTTCTTGGTAATCAAGCAGAAAAGGTAAACTTGTTGAGAATATCTATAACCCACAGTAAGTGGTAGTGGCTTTCATCTCTGACATTCCTCTAAGTTGTGGCTACTGTCCAAGGTTTGGTCTGCATCCATAGACTCTTCTCTTCCTATGCTTTGTTCCATCAATCTCAAGCTTCCAAATGCCACCATTAAGGGTAAGTTGGCAACCCACTCCAGTATTATTGCCTGGAGAATCCCATGGGTGGTGGAGCCTGGTGGGCTACAGTCCACGGGGTCGCAAAGAGTTGGACATGACTAAACGACTTCACTTTCACTTTCAAACTCCAGGTCAGCTCTTACTGTCTCATGAATTAAATCTACTTCCAATACTGCATAACACTAATAAGACTGCAACTCAACTTTTGATCTTCTAAAATAAACTTTCTAACTCCCACAGTTATTTGAAATGTCTCAACATTTTCCACAAGTACTGCATTTGGACTCTTTTTTGACTATGAGTGCTACTCCATTTCTTCTAAGGGATTCTTACCCACAGTAGTAGATACAATGGTCATCTGAGTTAAATTCACCCACTCCAGTCCATTTTAGTTCACTGATTCCTAAAATGTCTATGTTCACTCTTGGCATCTCCTGTTTGACCACTGGCAATTTGCCTTGATTAATGGACTTAACATTCCAGGTTACTTTGCAATATTGCTTTTTACAGCATCACCAGATGGTCAATACTGAAATCAGATTGATTTTATTCTTTGCAGCCAAATATGGAGAAGCTCTATACAGTCAGCAAAAACAAGACTGGGAGCTGACTGTGGCTCAAATCATGAACTCTATATTGCCAAATTCAGACTTAAATTGAAGAAAGTAGGGAACACCACTAGACCATTCAGGTATGACCTAAATCAAATCCCTTATGATTATACAGTGGAAGTGACAAATAGGTTCAAGGGATTAGATCTGATAGACAGTGCCTGAAAAACTATGGATGGAGTTTTGTGACATTGTACAGGAGGTAGTGATCAAAACCATCTGCAAGAAAAGAAATGCAAAAAGGCAAAATGGTTGTCTGAGAAGGCCTTACAAATAGCTGAGAAAAGAAGAGAAGTGAAAGGCAAAAGAGAAAAGGAAAGATATACCCATTTGAACGCAGAGTTCCAAAGAATAGAAAGGAGAGACAAGAAAGCCTTCCTCAGTGATCAATGCAAAGAAATAGGGGGAAACAACAGAATGGGAAAGACTAGAGATCTCTTCAAGAAAATTAGAGATACCAAGGGAACATTTCATGCAATGATGGGCATAATAAAGGACAGAAATAGTATGGACTTAACAGAAGCATAAGATATTAAGAAAAGGTGTCAAGAAAAAACAGAAAAACTATACAAAAAAGATCTTCATGACCCAGATAACCACGATGGTGTGATCATTCACTTAGAGCCAGATACCTTGGAATGCAAAGTCAAGCGGGCCTTAGGAAGCATCACTACAAACAAAGCTAGTGGACGTGATAGAATTCCAGTTGAGCTATTTCAAATCCTGAAAGATGATGCTTTGAAAGTGCTGCACTCAATATGCCAGCAAATATGGAAATCTCAGCAGTGGCCACAGGACTGGAAAAGGTCAGTTTTAATTTCTATCCTGAAGAATGGCAATTCCAAAGAATGTTCAAACTACTGCACAATTGAACTCATCTCACACCCTAGCAAAGTAATGCTCAAAATTCTCCAAGCCAGGCTTCAACAGTACGTGAACTGTTAACTTCCAGATGTTCAAATTGGATTTACAAAAGGCAAAGGAACCAGAGATCAAACTTCCAACATCCATTGGATCATTGAAAAAGCAAAAGAGTTCCAGAAAAAAAAAACATCTACTTTTGCTTTATTGACTATGCCAAAGCCTTTGACTGTGTGGATCACAAAAAACTGTGGAAAATTCTTAAAGAGATGGGAATAACAGACCACCTGACCTGAGAAATCTGTATGCAGGTCAAGAAGCAAGAGTTAGAACTGGACATGGAACAACAGACTGGTTCCAAACTTGGAAAAGAGTACATGAAGTCTGTATATTGTCACACTGGGTATTTAACTTATATGCAGAGTACATCATGTGAAATGCCAGACTGGATAAAGTACAAGCTGGAATCTAGATTGCAGTGAGAAATATCAATAACTGCAGATATGCAGACGGCACCCCACACACACACTTATAGCAGAAAGCAAAGAAGAACTAAAGAGCCTCTTGATGAAAGTGAAAGAGGAGAGTGAAAAAGTTGGCTTGAAACTCAACATTCAGAGAACTAAGATCATGGCATCTGGTCCCATCACTTCATGGCAAATATATGGGGAAACAATGGAAAGAGTGTCAGATTTTATTTTGGGGGGCTCCAAAATCACTGCAGATGGTGACTGCAGCCATGAAATTAAAAGATGCTTGCTCCTTGGAAGAAAAGCTATGACCAACCTAGACAGCATATTAAAAAGCAGAGACATTACTTTACCAATTAAGATCCATGTAGTCAAGGCTAAGATTTTTCCATTAGTCCTGTATGGATGTGGGAGTTGGCCTGTAAAGAAAGCTGAGCACCAAAGAATTGATGCTTTTGAATTGTGGTGTTGGAGAAGATTCTTGAGAGTCCCTTGAACTGCAAGGAGATCAAACCAGTCAATCCTGAAGGAAATCAGTCCTGAAAATTCACTGGAAAGACTGATGATGCTGAAGCTGAATCTCCAATACTTTGGCCATCTGATGCAAAGAACCGACTCATTGGAAAAGGCCCGGATGCCAATAAGTCCATGACTGCCAGCCATTGAGGTTGGAGAGAGGACTGTGGGACATGTACACAGACTCTTATCTGCCTTGGCATATATCTGGCCACATTCTGATGGCCAAAACTCAACTCACAGTCCTAGTTCATTGCAGAGCCATTTCTACTTCTTTGTGAAGTAGGAAGCAAACTATAAAGGTGCATGTACAGAGGGGTGGTAGATTTGGTGGTGGGAAAGCAAAATATTTCTTGTCTGACTGCTTTTATCCCCACTTTGATTTTTTAAATTGGAGTATAATTACCTTACAATGTTGTGTTGGTTTCTGCTGTACAGCACAAATCAGCCATAAGTATACATATATCCTGTCCCTCTTGAGCCTCCCTTCCACCACCCATCCCACCCCTCTAGGTCATCACAGAGCACTGAGATGAGCTCCCTGTGCTATACAGCAGGTTCCCACTAGCTATTTTACATAGGATAGTGTTTATATGTCAATGCTACTCTCCCAAATCATCCCACCCTCCCCTTTCCCACCATCCCATGTCCGCAGGTCTGTTCTCTACATCTGTATCTGTTTCTACCCTGCAGGTTCCCTAAAAAACTGAAAATAGAACTACCATATGATCCAGCAATTCCACTACTGTGCATATACCCTGATAAAACCGTAATTCAAAAGGATACATATACCCCACTGTTTATTGCAGCACTATTTACAATAGCCAGGATACGGAAACAAACTAAATGTCCATCAACAGATGAATGGATAAAGAAGATATGATACATATATGCAGTGGAATATTACTTAGCCATAAAAAGCAATGGAATTGGGTCATTTGTAGAGATGTGGATGGACCCACTGTGTTTTTTAACTAAGAGGCTTATATTTACTTCAGCTTTCCAACATAGCCTGGCATCAGTGCAACATTCATTCACATGGGGCTGGAAAGGACAAGTTTTGTTGATAATACTGTATTTTGGGGATTCCATTTGATAGTAATAGCTGACAATTGAAATTATTCAAAACCACTGTTTTCAATCTAAATGGAAGTTAAATAAATAGCAAAGTATACTATTTCCTCAGAGAAGGTGATGGCACCGCTCTCCAGTACTCTTGCCTGGAAAATCCTATGGATGGAGGAGCCTGGTGGGCTGCAGTCCAAGGGGTCGCTAAGAGTCTGAGCGACTTCACTTTCACTTTTCACTTTCATGCATTGGAGAAGGAAATAGCAACCCACTCCAGTGTTCTTGCCTGGAGAATCCCAGAGACGGGGGAGCCTGGTGGGCTGCTGTCTACGGGGTCGCACAGAGTCGGACACGACTGAAGCGACTTAGCAGCAGCAGCAGCAGCACACTATTTCCTTAATTGTTCTCATGTTGTTAGCAACTTTTCTTTTTACCAAAAATAATATAAAAACATCTATCTCAAAGGCAAGATTTAGACTTATTTACCATTCCTTTTCTATTAGAAAACTCAGTTTCAATAGTTATATTAAGTCAGAAGTTTCAAGATCTATCTTTCTTTTTCAATAAAATAAATAATTTAACAAAATATCCAGCCTTTTTCTTATAAAATAAAATATTTAACAAAATGCACTGAAGTTATTTAAGCAACAATTACTTTCAAGTAATTTAGAAATGTGATCTATGGAATTAGCTAATGATAAAAGATACAAGTTTAAAGCAAGACATTCCTAGGTCCAAATTAAGTAAATTTCAATTGGAAATTCTCTTAGTAAACTTCAATTGGAAACTGTTTCTCTGACAATTCAGTTTTCCTTAGAGACTTGGCTAGAAATTTCCTCTGGACATTGTGCTGTGCTTAATACACTGGGCTGTATCAGTACAGAATTGTTTGCATAAGAGTTACAAAACTGAGTTTTATAGAATCACAAAAACTTCCTCCTTTATCTTTTTAATACATTAGGATCCTGGGTAAGATTCCAATGAAAAATAAGGTACTACTACTTCAACAAAAGTTTACAGCTGCTCCGTTCTGCCTTTTCACTACCTACCCATACCTTTGAAGGAGGTGCCACACTTTTCAGCATTCACCTTTCTCTTTCTTTCCCAAAGCTTCTCTTGTAACCCACTGAACCTTCTAATTTTGAACCTTTAGTCCTTCTGTCCTGTCTCCTCCAAGCCCAGTTGAGAAGAAATACAAATAAAGGGAACAAACTCCATTTCCCCATGAGAAGTCTCTCCAACTGTGTGGCTGTCCTTTTGTAATCAGTGTTTCCCTGACAACTTGAGCACCTCAATAAATGGATAAAAGAAGGAACTAATACTGACAAAGTGTCTCCTGTAGGAATTTGCATGGTATTTATTCTCATCGTGCTAGGCACTTCCTATACGTTCCCTCATTTCCATGTACTACCTTTCTCTCCACTCCAATAGGTGGACTAAAGGAATTCTGCCTTTTTCTTTGCTTCTTGGAATGTTGAAAATAACTGTGTCACTGACTAAATTAACTCAGCGAAATTCTAAAACATTTCCCTCACATATACTCCCTGTCACCTGTGTGGAAACAGCCTTAATAAGGGATGCAGCAACGGGGCAGAACTCATGTCTCCCTGAACGTAGCTAAGCCAATTACAAAAATATTCTGCCATCCAGAACTTCACAGACCACATCAAACATGTGGTTTATATTTATGTGTTTAGAATGGTCTCTTAGGAAGCACACAGCATTGCTCCTGATATGACAATTTTCCTCTGTGAAATCCAGACCATTTACTTGGAATAATTTTAAATACTATGCATTCATGCTCACACCTTTTTCCTGACAACTGCATTCTTTTTCATGACCAGGAAAATGTGAGTTTTATAGGAAGAAAAATGCAAGCTAGTAAAAAGTTGTTTTTTAAACATAGTTTTCAGAGAACCATATTTTTCACTTCTTAGACAGAAACACAATTTCTGTGATGCATGAATAATACTACCAAGGATTTTTTAGCTCGAGCATTTCAAGGGCATAACCTAAAAATACAATTCTACAAAAATTGCTTTACCTGTAAAATGCATGAAAAGCCAATATAAACTAAGAGTTGGTTGTTGTATGTTTTTCTGCATGGGGACCTGAATAATAAATTCACAAGTGATCAAGTACCCAGACATATTGATGCATGTGTCTTATATCATATTAACATCCTAAACTACACTGGAGGGACATAATATGTCTTTCAGCATTGTTTATGACTATTTGTTGAAAGCTTACTATGTGCAGGTGCTGAGTTAGGACCTGCAGTGCTCCATATGATCTGGTCCCAATCTCATACTTTAATCACACCTCGCTCCATTCTCTCCCTTGTTCAGCTCATTCCAGTGTTACTCACTTTCTTTGCTTTCTGCCTAAGTCAGAACCTTTGAAACATTGTTTTATCTTCCAGGAACATTTCTCCTGCTTTCCCCACTGTTTTAGTTAATGTTTCTGCATCTCTTCAATCTCATCTCAAAAGTCACTTCTTCATGGAAACCTTTGCATAACTCCCAGATACACCAACCCTGGGAGAATTTCAGTTTCTGTCCTAAAAGAAGTGGAATCCATTGAAGGGTTAAATGATGAGGGGTGAGGGGGCAGCAGAGGACAGGATGTGGCAGATTTGTTTTGAACTGATTTTTCAGGTATCAGCAGTTTTCTGATTGGATGGAGGCAAGTGTGCATGTAGGAGCCTAGTTAGGACAGAGTTGGAGTTGTCTGGCCATAACGTGATGGCAGCATGGGATAGTCTCAAGTCTCAAGTGCTTTGATTCCTGCCTCATGCTTCTGTGCAAAAACAGTGACCTCTCATTGGATGCTAATTAGTCCCCCAATCCACTTTACACCTTTTTCTGCTTGTGCTGTGTACTGGGTATGGAAACTTGCTCCCTTGCTGCCTCATTGGGACGGGTTTTAGTCCATTGGAGGTACCAATAGGACACTGCGGGAATGGGAGGTGAGAAAGGTAAGAGTCATGTTTCTTCACAACCTCTTCTTGGCTTCTTCACTGCTTCACTGGCAGCAGTCGCCTTTCTTCACAATGACAGCTACTGGGGGAGCTCCAGGAGCTCCTCTCCCTTTGACCTTTCAGCCCTAAAGATGGTAATGGCTTCCTGATATTGCTAGTCTCTGGGTGTCTCAATCTCCATCGTTGGTTCTCATAACCCTGCTTTTCATCTCTAAGAAATCTCTCCATTAAAGTGGATTCATCTGAACCACCACAGGTGAAAAAATATTTTCTGCTGGAGTCATGATTATATAAAATGACATCAAAATAATCATTTTAGAAAGAAATCTCTGTGCATTGGAATAGACCATAACCACAGAATGCCACATGTCTCTATAAAATGTGAATGTGTTTTCCTAAACCACCTGGAAGTGAATCCATACACAGTGAAGATAGAATTAAGCAGAAACATAATTTTATACAGCACATACCAGGGATAGAACATGGGGCTGCTTAAATCCCATAGGAATATCTAGGGGCTTGGGACCATCTAGAAACAGCATATCTGGTTTAGTCCCTAAGTCCCACCTCCTCCTGTACAGATTTTGGCCATGTAAATAAAATATCCATTTGATCAATTATTTCCTCTGATTGACACATCCCAAGGCTGCTGAATAGGAATAGAATCTTTTATTTTTTCAGTTTATACAGGGCGATGATAGGTAATAAAAGGGTAGTGTCTGCTACAGGCAGTGGTTTAACATTAGAAACATAATGACCCTAGGTCAGCCTTATAGACAAAGAGCAATAAATGGGCCAATTGTATGTGAATGATCTCAGACTCCAGTTTCTATGTGCATGCCATTCACATTGCTCAGTCCCCTCATAAATGAGTACATTTCTTTTCTAATTCAATGTATGGATATTCTTTTGGCACACACATTCCCAGATACTATACTAATTCCTTCCAAGACCTCACTAATTATCCAAAGCAAGACATAAACTGTTGATGAGAAAATGAACTGCTTTAATAATATATGCTCTATCTTTGGCAGTTCCTTTTGCTTGTCAATAGCTATACTATATCTCAACAGTAAACAGAACATGAGACTGAAGTACTGACAAAAGGTCAATACATGCTGTTCTCAGCATAGACTGTAAAGCACTGTTCTTGCATTCCATTATAAAGTGGTAATGAAGGAAGAATACAACATTGGCAGAAGACCTCAGTCTCCATTTCACTACCAGTTGCCTGTATCTTTCCAGGAGACTTGATTTCATGCAAAGAAAGCTTTCTAGGGTCCCAAATTCCCTACCGAGTACTTCAAGACAATACAATAGTGACAATGTCCTTGACAATTGTGCACCTCAGAAAAAAGATTAGCCTTAGTACAAATCAAAAAGCTATTGTTAAAGGCCATTTTTCTTCCATGTGACAAAAATATGCTTACTTACCCTTCAATTCTATGGAAGAAAATGAAAAGGCAACTATTAAGATGAACCTTCTAATGTGATCTATATAAATGCCATCGAATATACATGGACACATGCTAAGGCCTCTCCCTACTCATGTACTCTCAGTTTAGAGAAAAGTTACCTCTTTAGGAGATTTGCTTATTTGAACTTGCACTGCGGAAGCTTGGATATGCTAAACGGAGGCTGTGCTTTGTTTTTATCTGTTTACAGTCACAGTGCTAGTTATTTATCTCCACATACAAATTCATCTTCCAAGAGCAGAAGTCCCTAGAAATATCTGTTATCCCAAAGGAAGATTTACATACAATTTAAAACAGAATTCAAATATACTTTGGGTATACTCTGGGTCTGTGAGTTGAGGCATATGAGCTTAATACAGAGGGGACCATTTAGTCCACTCAGTTCTTTGGCCATGACCTGAAACCACTGGCCCATCCAGGCAATTGAACAGAAACCAAGTGGGTTATACACATCTTCACCTGCTGCACATACTCAGTAAGAGGCTATAAGCTGTGTCAGGTTTAAAGCAATAAGAAACTACTCTATCCAAAGGAGAAAATTTTCAGTTTTGAAGTTTACTGAAGTCTTTTTTTTTATAAAGAATTTATTAATTTTAATTGGAGGCTAATTACTTTACAATATTGTGGCGGTTTTTGCCATATAGTCACATGAATCAGCCACAGGTATACATGTGTTTCACCATCCTGAGCCCCCCTCCCACCACCCTCACCACCTCATCCCTCTGGGTTGTCCCAGAGGACCGGCTTTGAATGCCTGCTTCATGCTTTGAACTTGCACTGGTCATCTATTTTACATAAGGTAATATATATGTTTCAGTGCTATTCTCTCACATCATCCCACTCTCGCCTTCTCCCACATAGTCCAAAAGTCTGTATTTACATCTCTGTCTCTTGCTGTCTTGCATATAAGATCATTGTTACCATCTTTCTAAATTCCGCATATATGCGTTAATATACTGTATTGGTGTTTCTCTTTCTGGCTTACTTCACTCTGTGTAACAGGCCCCAGTTTCATGCATCTCATTAGAACTGACTCAAATGTGTTCTTTTTCATAGCTGAGTAATATTCCATTGTGTACATGTACCACAACTTCCTTATCCATTCATCTGCTGATGGACATCTAGGTTGCTTCCATGTCCGAGCAATTGTAAACAGTGCTGCAATGAACACAGGGGTACATGTGTCTCTTTCAATTCTGGTTTCCTAGGTATGTATGCCCAGCAGTGGGATTTTTGGGAAGTCTACTGAATTCTTTATGTTGTATATTAAGTAGAATATAGTATGGAACACTCTATGTCAGTAAGGCAAAGAAGGAAACAACTCATTAATGTTGAGAAACACACTGCTGTGGGACAAAGCTCAGAAGGAGTGAGTTGGAGATTAGCATACCTGGGAGAGTAATATACAGTTTGTTATACAGTTTGTGAAAAAGGAATGATGAAGGGAGAACTAAACAAATCCATAATCATGTTGGATATTTAAACTCCTTTGTTAGTAACTGATCAAATACATAGAACAACAACAACAAAAAATATTTAGTTTTTTAATCAAAGATTTGAGCAGCCAATATGACATATTTGATATGCATTGAACTGTATATATCCAAAACTGCACCATATATTCTGTACCATAAAATCAGTTCCAATATATTTAAAAGAATTGAGATCATCCAAAATGTGTTCTCTGACCAAAATGGAATTAAATTAGAAATCATTAAGGTATTTTTAGTGCCTAAACATTTGGAAATTCACCAATATTTTTCTGAATAACCCATACATCAACGAATAAATCACAAGAAAAATTATAAAATATTTGGAACTGAGCAATAATAAAATCCCTACATATCAGAATTTTTAGGATACAGCTAAAGCAATAATTAGAGGAAAACATATCTTTAAATTAATATACTATAAAAAGGAAGAAAAGCTCCCATTTTAGTGATCTGAGTTTCCACCATGAAGAGCTAGAAAAAGAGCAAATTGATCCTAAAGTAAGTAGAAGGGAATAAATGCAAAGTTAAGAGTGAAAAATCAATGTTAGACAAAAATAGAGGGAGTCAAGTAAAAAAAAATTAATCTTGAAAAAGTTGATTAAAAATTGGTAAACACCTAGGAATATTAATCCAGAATAAAAGAGGGAAAACAAAAACCAATATTAAGAATGAAAGAGGAAATTATTTTAGATCACACAGATGTTAAAATAAAAATAGGGAAACATAAACAACTTCATGCCACTAAATTCAGTAACTTAAATGGACAATATTCCTTTCAGAATACCACTTGCCAAAACTAATAAACTAGAAATAAAAATCTACATAGCAATATATCTGTTAAAAAAATGGGCTTCCCTGATGGCTCAGTGGTCAAGAGTCCACCTGCAATGCAGGAGACATGGGTTCAATCCCTGCTCCAGGAGGATCCCACATATCACAGAGCAACTAAGCCTGTGCACCAGAGCTACTGAGACTGTGCTCTAGACCCTAGGAACCACAGCTACTGAGCCCAGGCAGTGCAACTACTGAAGCTCACATGCCCTAAAGCCTGTGTTCCACAATAGAAGCCACTGCAATGTTAAGCCCACACACCCACCATAACTAGAGAGTAGCCCCCCATTACCAGCAACTGCCAAAACCCCCACACAGCAATGAAGACCCAGTTCAGTTCAGTTCATTTCAGTTGCTCAGTCCTGTCTGACTCTTTGTGACCCCATGGACTGTAGCACGCCAGACCTCCCTGTCCATCACCAACTCCCAGAGTCTACTCAAACTCATGTCCATTGAGTCAGTGATGCCATTCAACCATCTCATCCTCTGTCATCCCCTTCTCCTCCCACCTTCAATCTTTCCCGGCATCAGGGTCTTTTCCAATGAGTCCATTCTTTGCATTAGGTGGCGAAAGTATTGGAATTTCAGCTTCAGCATCAGTCTTTCCAATGAATATTCAGTACTGATTTCCTTTAGGATGGACTGGTTGGATCTCCTTGCTGTCCAAGGAACTCTCAAGAGTCTTCTCCAACACCACAGTTCAGCCTAAAATAAATAAATAAAACTTTAAAAATACATGACAGTACTTCTAGCCAAGATAGAGTAACAGAGGCTGGATTTACCTTGCCACTTGAAACAGCAAATGAAAAACCTCAAAATTATACAAAATGATCATTTTCAAGAGGATGACTATAACCAATGAAAGACAATGATGCCTGATATACAGGAAACAATTGGGGTGAGTGGTATGATTGCTCCAGCTTAATACCTTGAGAAAATTTTCAGGCCACAATGTAGGGAGAGAAAATAGAGGCAGAACCTAAAGAAACCTCTGAGTGGAGGAGCTAGAACTGAGTGCAAGTAGACCAAAACAAGGGCTTCCCTGATAGCTCATTTGGTAAAGGATCTGCCTGCAACGCGGGAGACCTGGGTTTGATCCCTGGGTTAGGAAGATCCCCTGGAGAATGGAAAGGCTACCCACTCCAGTATTCTGGCCTGGAGAATTTCATGGACTGTATAGTGAATGGGGTTGCAAAGAGTCAGACAGGACTAAGCGACTTTCACTTTCTTTTTATTAGACCAAGACAGCTACAGTCCAGAGGACAGAGTCCTGGAGAGGAGAGAGCTGCACAGAAAGAGAAAGGTAATACCTGCAGAGTACACTGCAGAATACTCATCACATGTACATGTGAAGAAATTCCCCAAGGGCAGAAAAAGACTCATATTAAAAGGATTAATGGTGCTAGTGCTCATTTTCACTCTTTTCAGTGCTTAGGATCAGGAATAGCTCAGTACCCACCAGTCAGGCTGGGAAACAGTCGTGATTCACAGGGCACTAAGTACTCAAATACTTGCCCCAAGTAGTGAGGAAAAAATGAGCCCTAGACAAAATCCTGCTCAAGTCCTGCCTAGAAAGTTAGAAAAGCAAGACCTTGATGGATCAAACCATTTCCCAGAAACAAATATTTCAGAATACAAAAATATTCATGCAAGAAAGTAAAATACACCATGTCTGGCATCCAATCACAGATTACCAGGCAAGAAAATATGGCTTACATTAAGAATAATCAGTCATTCAAAACCAACACATAACTGACACCGAGGTTAAAAATAGCAGACAAGGACATTAAAACAGTTGCGACTGTGTTCCATATGTTCTAAAAGTTAAGTATATACATGAAATATGAAGAAAAACTTCATCAGAGATGAAAAATGAAAAGAACAGAGATTAAAAAAAGTACAAATTTTCCATAGTGCCTATACAAATTAATATTCACACCAACAGTACATAAGTGTTCTTTTTCTTTACATCCTTGCAGACACTTATCTCTTGTTTTCTTGATGACAGCCCTTCTAACAGGTATAAAGCGTGGATTCAACTTGCATTTCCTTTATGATTAGCAATGTTGAACATGTTTTCATGTACCTATTTTTCATTTGTATGTCTTCTTTGGAGAAACGTCTATTCAGTTCCTCTGCTCATTTTTTTAAATCAAATTGTGATTGTTTATTGTACCAGATGAATCTTCCTATATTGTGGATTCTAACCCCTTATCATATATAATTTGCAAATATTTTCTCCCATTCTGTAATTGCCTTCTTAATTTTTTGATAATTTCCTTTTAGTTTGATGTAGTCCCACTTATTGATTTTTGCTTTTGTTGCTTGTGCTTCTGTCAAAAAACCTTACCAAGATCAATATCAATGAGCTTTCTCCCCTGTTTTCTTCTAGAAGTTTTACAGTTTTAGGTCTTAATTTGAGTATATAATCCATTTTGAGTTAATTTTTGGCTGCTGAAGAATTGATGCTTTTGAACTGTGGTGTTGAAGACTCTTGAGAGTCTCTTGGACTGCAAGAAGATCAAACCAGTCCATCCTAAAGGAAATTAGTCCTCAATATTCATTGGAAGGACTGATGCTGAAGCTGAAACTCCAATACTTTGACCACCTGATGCAACGAATGGACTCATTGGAAAAGACCCTGATGCTGGGAAAGATTTAAGGAAGGAGGCAAAGGGAACGACAGAGGATGAGATGGTTGGATGGCACCACCCACTTAATAGACACGAGTTTGAGCAAGCTCTGGGAGTTGGTAATGGACAGGGACGCCTGGCATGCTGCAATCCATGGGGTCACAAAAAGGTGAACATGACTGAGTGATTGAACTGATAATGCTAAAGTGTATTCTGTGAAAGCATGTGGCACTTTCAACACAGACCACATTAGAACATTTTCCCTGGTTGTGCAAGATTGGTCTTGAGATAGTGAATGATGTTTATGTGCATTATGTACACTTCAGTGAAACACTGAAAGCAAAATGGAATGGGTTTTACATTGCAATTAAGCACATTTGTTCAAAGAGTCTTTTATGTATATCTCATATGGAGCCTGTAGAAGATAAGTATTCAGAGAACCCAATTCTGTCCACATTCATTGAAGATGTGCCTCTTGCCTTGTTATATACTATACATCCACTTAACGGATGTAGAACAATTCCTAGGGGCAAGCACTTTAACTCAACAAATAATCATTTAATATCAAGTCCTGTATAGAATATAAAGATGAATTAGACATGGCCCCAATACTCATGGAGCTTATGAATCATGTTTAACTTATGACATTTATTATCTGATATCAATACCCATATTTTTATACCATGTATTTATTATATTAATTATATCTTACCCAGTTTCCATATCATGGAATCTATGTCCACATTTATTTCAGTGTATGATATCATTTTCTGACATGACATGCATTCCAAAATGCTCTGTTTAAATCCAAAGGACATGAGAGCTTAGTGCTGTGCAGATATTTGCAGTTGTTTTTCAGTTGCTCAATTGTGTCCAACTATTTGCAACCCCATGGACTGCAGCCATCAGGCTTCTTTGTCCCTCATCATCTCCCAGAGTTTGCTCAAACTCATATCCATTGAGTCGATGATACCATCCAACCACCTTGTCCTCTGTCATCCTTGTCTCCTCCTGTCTTCAATCCTTCCCAACATCAGGGTCTTTTCTACTTATATGGCTCTTTGCATCAGGTGGCCAAAGTATAGGAGTTTCAACTTCAGCATCAGTCCTTCCAATGAATATTCAGGCTTGATATCCTTTAGGATTGACTGATTTGATCTCCTTGCAGTCCAAGGGACTCTTGAGAGTCTTCTCCAACACCACAGTTCAAAAGCATCAATTCTTTGATGCTCAGCCTTCTTTATGGTCCAACTCTCACATCTATACATGATTACTGGAAAAACTTTAGCTTTTACAATAGGACCTTTGTTGGCAAAGTAATGTCTCTGCTTTTTAGCACGCTGACTAGGTATAGACCTGACATTATCTACGAGATAGAATTGACAGTTTGTAAGTGTTTAAAAAGTCTCCATTAGCTTTCTGAGGGATGGGATCAACTGTTTCATGATTGACATGTGAATAGTCTCTAGCATGAGAAAATATACTGATATTTAACCAGGTAAACAAATAGAAGTGCACATTGAAAAGATACTGGAAAAGCATAGACAACATTGGCCATCCATACCAAGATGTGCAGAATGGTTTCAGTTCATGTTCCTGAGATTTCCTAACTCCACTAGAGGGTTGTTATAACTAGTGGAATTTTAAGGTTGCATCTTACTCAGATAAGCCTTTTTTGGTAACTTGAGATAAAATTGAGTTTATCAAAATTCTCCCAAACCTTTAGAAATGCCAGTAATTTGAAATAAAATACTTATCCCACCCCCTTTTCTGAAGCAGTAGGGTATGTAATTAAAAGAAATCTCTACTCTAGATTATTGAGTCATGTTCTATACGAAGCAAGAAAACAAGAGAAGAACTAGCTCAGGTTAGTAAATACAGTTAACTTGGATACCATTCTGCTTCCATTTAAGCCTCAGCTTAGTAATTTCTTAGTTGTGTGACTTTGTGCAATTTATTTTAAGTCTAAATTTCATCATTTGTAAAACAAGAAAATAATGGTCTATATCTTATAAGATGGTAGTGAGGATTAAATGATATAATTCATGTGAATCACTTAGTACAATACCTGGCATAAAAGACGAGTTCAGTAAATGGTGGTCACTACTATTTTTATTCTCTCCAAGAGACACCTCAGCAGAAACAAATAATTACTCAGATTATATGAGTCTTCCTGGGCCATTATTGTTCACATAGAGACACAACTTGGAACAGGAGGCCCATTTTAACTCTGCAATTTAAACTTCCCTGGTGTTAGTACAATGGTGGTGATAGCATTTTATACTTATGGAATAGCAATTTGTGGCAGTTCCTGTCCTCCTGATAGATTCCAACTGCTGGTTTGAGTATATGCTGCTGTGGATGTTAAAAGAGCAAGCCAGAAAGATCCATTTTGATACAAACATAGGAAAAAAAACCCAACTTTTTACGAGCAATATAACTTTTTTCACTTGTTTTGTTTCTTAATGTGTGAGCAGTTCCACATAGATATAATGGAGTAGGGAAGTAATTGTGTTGTTGTGTCACTTAGTCATGTCCGACTCTTTGGGACCACATGGACTGCAGCACACCAGGCTTCACTGTCCTTCACCATCTCCTGGAGCTTGCTCAAACTCATGTCCATTGAGTCAGTGATGCCATCCAATCATCTCCTCCTCTGTCTTGCCCATCTCTTGTGCCTTCAATCTTTCCCAGCATCAGGGTCTTTTCCAATGAGTCCAAGTTTGGGAGCTTCAGCTTCAGCATCAGTCCTTCAAATGAATATTCAGGGTTGATTTCTGAATCAAATCAATAAATACTTACACAATGTCTACCATACTAGGTGCTGTTGAGAAGGCACAGATGTATAAGGCAACCCTTAGGAAGCTAATGATCTGGTTGGAGAGAGAGATACAAGGATTTATAGAAACTTAAGTAACTTCTCCACTGGAGAAGGGAATGGCAAACCACTTCAGTATTCTTGCCCTGAGAACCCCATGAACAGTATAAAAAGGCAAAATGATAGGATACTGAAAGAGGAACTCCCCAGCTCAGTAGGTGCCCAATATGCTACTGGAGATCAGTGGAGAAATAACTCCAGAAAGAATGAAAGGGTGGAGCCAAAGCAAAAACAATACCCAGTTGTGGATGTGACTGGTGATAGAAGCAAGGTCCGATGCTGTAAAGAGCAATATTGCATAGGAACCTGGAATGTCAGATCCATTAATCAAGGCAAATTGGAAGTGGTCAAACAAAAGATGGCAAGAGTGAATGTCGACATTCTATGAATCAGTGAACTAAAATGGGCTGGAATGGGTGAATTTAACTCAGATGACCATTATATCTACTATTGCAGGCAGGAATCCCTCAGAAGAAATGCAGTAGCCATCATGTTCAACAAAAGAGTTCAAAATGCAGTACTTGGATGGAATCTCAAAAATAACAGAATGATCTCTGTTTGTTTCCAAGGCAAACCACTCAACATCACAGTAATCCAAGTCTATGCCCCAACCAGTAATGCTGAAGAAGCTGAAGTTGAATGGTTCTAAGAAGACCTACAAGACCATTTAGAACTAACACCCAAAAAGGATGTCCTTTTCATTATAGGGGACTGAAATGCAAAAGTAGGAAGTCAAGAAACACCTGGAGTAATAGGAAAATTTAGCCTTGGAATATGGAATGAAGCAGGGCAAAGACTAATAGAGTTTTGCCAAGAAAATGCAGTGGTAATAGCAAACACCCTCTTCCAACAACACAAGAAAAGACTCTACACATGGACATCACCAGATGGTCAACTCCAAAATCAGACTAATTATATTTTTTGCAGCCAAAGATGGAGAAGCTCTATACAGTCAACCAAAACAAGACCAGGAGCTGACTGTGGCTCAGATCATGAACTCCTTATTGCCAAATTCAGAATTAAATTGAAGAAAGTAGGGAAAACCACTAGACCATTCAGGTATGACCTAAATCAAATCCCTTATGATTATACAGTGGAAGTGAGAAATAGATTTAAGGGCCTAGATCTGATAGACAGAGTGCCTGATGAACTATGGAATGAGGTTCATGACATTGTACAGGGGACAGGAATCAAGACCATCCCCATGGAAAAGAAATGCAAAAAAGCAAAATGGCTGTCTGGGGAGGCCTTACTGTGAAAAGAAGAGAAAAGAAAAGCAAAGGAGAAAAGGAAAGATATAAGCATCTGAATGCAGAGTTCCAAAGAATAACAAGAAGAGATAAGAAAGCCTTCCTCAGCGGTCAATGCAAAGAAATAGAGGAAAACAACAGAATGGGAAAGACTAGAGATCTCTTCAAGAAAATTAGAGATATCAAGGGAACATTTCACGCAAAGATGGGCTTGATAAGGGATAGAAATGGTATGGACCTAGCAGAAGAAGAAGATATTAAGAAGAGGTGGCAAGAATACACAGAAGAACTTTACAGAAAAGAGCTTCACGACCCAGATAATCATGGTGGTGTGATCACTAACCTAGAGCCAGATATCCTGGAATGTGAAGTCAAGTGGACCTTAGAAAGCATCACTACGAACAAAGCTAGTGGAGGTGATGGAATTCCAGTTGAGCTATTTCAAATCCTGAAAGAGGATGCGGTGAAAGTGCTACACTCAATATGCCAGCACGTTTGGAAAACTCAGCAGTGGCCACAGGACTGGAAAAGGTCAGTTTTCATTCCAATCCCAAAGAAAGGTAATGCCAAAGAACGCTCAAACTACCACACAATTGCACTCATCTCACATGCTAGTAAAGTAATGCTCAAAATTCTCCAAGCCAGGCTTCAGCAACACATGAAGCATGAACTTCCAAATGTTCAAGCTGGTTTTAGAAAAGGCAGAGGAACCAGAGACCAAATTACCAACATCTGCTGGATCATCGAAAAAAGCAAGAGACTTCCAGAAAAACATCCATTTCTGCTTTCTTGACTATGCCAAAGCCTTTGACTGTGTGGATCACAATACACTGTAGAAAATTCTGAAAGAGATGGGAATAACAGACCACCTAACTGGCCTCTTGAGCAATTTGTATGCAGGTCAGGAAGCAACACTTAGAACTGGACATGGAACAACAGACTGGTTCCAAATAGGAAAAGGAGTACATCAAGGCTGTATATTGTCACCCTGCTTATTTAACTTATATGCAGCGTACATCATAAGAAACGCTCGGCTGGAAGAAGCACAAGCTGGCCTCAAGATTGCCGGGAGAAATATCAATAACCTCAGATATGCAGATGACACCACCCTTATGGCAGAAAGTGAAGAGGAACTAAAAAGCCTCTTGGTGAAGGTGAAAGAGGAGAGTGAAAAAGTTGGCTTAAAACTCAACATTTGGAAAATGAAGATCATGGCATCTTGTCCCATCACTTCATGGGAAATAGATGGGGAAACAGTGTCAGACTTTATTTTTCTGGGCTCCAAAATCACTACAGATGGTGACTGCAGCCATGAAATTAAAAGACGCTTACTCCTTGGAAGAAAAGTTATGACCAACCTAGATAGCATATTGAAAAGCAGAGACATTATTTTGCCAACAAAGGTCCATCTAGTCAAGGCTATGGTTTTTCCAGTGGTCATGTATGGGTGTGAGAGTTGGACTATGAAGAAAGCTGAGTGCTGAAGAACTGATGCTTTTGGACTGTGGTGTTGGAGAAGACTCTTGAAAGTCCCTTGGACTGCAAGGAGATCCAACCAGTCCATTCTGAAGGAGATCAGCCCTGGGATTTCTTTGGAAGGAATGATGCTAAAGCTGAAACTCCAGTACTTTGGCCACCTCATGCGAAGAGTTGACTCATTGGAAAAGACTCTGATGCTGGGAGGGATTGCAGACAGGAGGAGAAGGGGACGACAGAGGATGAGATGGCTGGATAGCATCACTGACTCGATGGACGTGAGTCTGAGTGAACTCTGGGGGTTGGTGATGGACACGGAGGCCTGGCGTGTTGCGGTTCATGGGGTCTCAAAGAGTTGGACAGGACTGAGCAACTGAACTGAACTGAACTGAAGTAATAAATACTAAAGTTACAGTGTCAAAAATCAGATACGTATTTCCAGCACAAAGGGAAAACTCGTGTTCACTCTTATAATAACTATATAGGTAGAGGAGAGGATAAGAATGAATCTTCAAGTATGGAAATATATGGAAATAAATATACCAGGAAAATAGAAAGTGTCAGAGTTTGAGTAGATCTAGAGTTTATTTTTAGGAGATATATGGGACCTAATGGTGGGATTATGAAGGATGTTTCATATCAGGATAAGGAGTGTGAGTGAGTGAAGTTGCTCAGTCATGTTTGACTCTGCAACCTCATGGACTGTAGCTGCCAGGCTCCTCTGTCCATGGGATTTTCCAGCAAGTATACTGGAGTGGTTTTCCATTTCCTTCTCTAGGGGATCTTCCTGATCCAGGGATCAAACCAGGGTCTTTCACACTGCAGGCAGACTCTTTACCATCTAAGCCACCAGGGAAGATTTGCCCCTATTATTATGTGCCACTGAAAGATTTATAGCAAAGGAGGAATAGGAAGAAAGTGAAAATTTATAAAAGAAAATGATTTGAGCCCAAGTTATAGGGCTGACAGAAAGAAGGAAAGGCAAAATTTACCAGTATGGAAATTATCAAAGGAATCTGAGGCCATTGGAAATGAGAGGAAAGGGAAGGTTGCAATGGAAAAATCAATGAGATTTGTTGACTTATTGGATAAAGTTGGCAAAGAAAAAGAATGAGATAAAATTCCTGATTTTGGAGCTGGAGAAAATGTTCAGTTCAGTTCAGTTCAGTTCAACTGCTCAGTCGTGTCCAGCTCTTTGTGACCTATGGGCTGCATTATGCCAGGCTTCACTGTCCATCACCAACTCCCAGAGGCTACTGAAATTCATGTCCATCACATCAGTGATGCCATCCAACCATCTCATCCTCTATAGTCCAGATCCTGAGTCACTGCCTGGAGAGTAGTCTGATCCACATGTCCCTGTGACGTGACTGACAAGCCTTTGTTTAGTAAGGCCACTGAGAACTCAGGTTTGTTATCAGAGCATATTTACCATTCTCACCTACCCCCACTTATCTAGATGGCTATAGATTTTGTCAGCTTCTCAATGATTTCAAGTTTTAAGAAGCATTGTACTACTAAATTGGCTCTGCTATTCTGTATGTGAACTTGTCCCCACTTTCAGCTTTGTATTTCTTATCTCTGTGAAGTGAACTGAAGTGAAGTGAAAGTTGCTCAGTCATGTCTGACTCTTTGTGATCCCATGGACTGTAGCCTGCCAGGGTCCTCTGTCCATGGAATTCTCCAGGCCAGAATACCCAAGTGGGTAGCTGTTCTCTTCTACAGGGGATCTTCCCAACCCAGGTATAGAATCCATGTCTCCAACATTGCAGGTGGATTCTTTACCATATGAGCCACCAGGGAAGCCCCTCTTCTCTATATACTGATCATCAATAGATCATGTCCTTAAAAAAGGCAATGGCATAGAAAATAATATAATTTGATTCTAACCCAGCATTTCTCAAAGCGTTTTTCAAGAAGCATTGCTTCTGGGCGATATTAATATGTGTAACTGAACAGAATTTCCAAGATTATACAATTTCGGAACATAGTTCTTTCTATACATCCCTCTTAGAGACAGACACTTGACATATATTATCATACTAAAGACTTTGAGTAGACTTAAAATACAAAAAGAAGCCAAAGTTACATGGTTTCAAGTGTTTCCCACATTTATGTGTCCATAACTGTTCTTTCCTCCAAACATGTCTCAGAAGTTGGTCTATTTGTGGGAAAGTAGTTACGGGGTTGCTGCTGCTGCTGCTAAGTTGCTTCAGTCGTGTCTGACCCTGTGTGACCCCATAGACAGCAGCCCACCATGCTCCTCTGTCCCTGCGATTCTCCAGGCAAGAATACTGGAGCGTGTTCCTAGTCCCTTCTCCAATGCATGAGAGTGAAAAGTGAAAGTGAAGTCACCCAGTCGTGTCCGACTCTTCGAGACCCCATGGACTGTAGCCTACCAGGCTCCTCCGTCCATGGGATTTTCCAGACGAGAGTACTGGAGTGGGTTGCCATTTCCTTCTCCAAGTTATGGGGTTAGCCTGAGAAAGAAATCCTACAATTACATTTACAAAAAATGCATTTTCACCAGAAGAATGTTGAATGAATCAGCGTTCTATCAAAGAAACAGAACTAATAGTTAAGTAGGTGTATTCATTTCAGAGGGCTGTTATAAAAAATTACCAATAAATGGATGGTAGTATGCTTAAAAAAGAAAAATTTTATTTTTTCACACTTCTGGAGGATAGAAGTTCAAAATCAAGGTGTCAACAGGGCCATGTTCTCTCTGAAGGCTTTAGAAAAGAATCCTTCCATGCTTCTTCTAGCTTTTAGTGGTTGCTGACCATTCGTAGTTTTCCCTGGCTTTCTGTCCTGTGTCTCTTCTGTGTCTTCAAATCTTCCTCTCCTCCTAGGGACATTGGACATCAGATTTAGGACCAACCCAAACCCAGTATTGTTGTTGTTCAGTCACTCAGTCCTGTCCAACTCTTTGCGACCCCATGAGTTGCAGCACACTGGGCTTTCCTGTCCTCCACCATCTTCTGGACCTTGCTCAACCTCATGTCCTCATGTTGAATCTGAATGCCAACCAGCCATCTCATCTGTTGTCCCCTTCTCCTGCCTTCAGTCTTTCCCAGCATCAGGGTCTTTTCCAGTGGGTCAGCTCCTTGCATCAAGTGGCCAAAGTATTGGAGCTTCAGCCTCAGCATCAGTCCTTCCAGTGAATATTCAGGATTGATTTCCTTTAGGATGGACTTGTTTGATCTCCTTTCAGTTCAAGGGACTCTCAAGAGTCTTCTCCAACACCACAATTCAAAAGCATCCATTATTTGGTGTTCAGCCTTCTTTGTAGTCCAATTCTCACATTCATACATGGCTAGTGGAAAACTAATAGTTTTGACTAGATGGACATTTGTTGGAAAGGAATGTTTCTGCTTTTTAGTATGCTGTCTAGGTTGGCCATAGCTTTTCTTCCAAGGAGCAAGAGTCTTTTAATTTCATGACTGCAGCCACCATCTGCAGTGATTTTGGAGCTCAAGAAAATAAAGTTGTCACTGTTTCCATTATTTCCACATCTATTTGCCATAAAGTGATGGGACCGGATGCCACGATCTTAGTTTTCTGAGTGTTGAGTTTTAAGCCAACTTTTTCACTGTCCTCATTCACTTTAATCAAGAGGCTCTTTAGTTCCTCTTTGCTTTATGCCATAAGGGTGGTGTCATCTGCATATCTGAGGTTATCAATATTTGTCCTGACAAACTTGATTCCAGCTTGTGCTTGATCCAGCCCAGCATTTCAGATTGATGTACCCTGCATATAAGTTAAATAAGCAGGGTAACAATATACAGCCTTGACGTACTCTTTTCCCCAATTTGGCACCAGTCCACCGTTCCATGTCTGGTTCTAACTGTTGTTTTTTGACCTGTATACAGGTTTTGCAGGAGGCAGGTAGGGTGGTCTGCTATTCCCATCTCTTTAAGAATTTTCCACAGTTTGTTGTGATCCACACAGTCAAAGGCTTTAGCCTAGGCAATGAAGCAGAAGTAGATATTTTTCTGAAATTCTCTTGCTTTTTCTATGATCCAATGGATGTCGCCGATTTTATCTCTGGTTCCTCTGCCTTTTCTAAATCCAGCTTGTACATCTGAAAGTTCTCGTTTCACATACTATTGAAGCCTAGCTTGAAGGATTTTGAGCAGTATCTTGCTAGCATGTGAAATGAGTGCAATTGTGTGGTAGTTTGAACATTCTTTAGCACTGCCTTTCTTTGGGATTGAGATGAAAATTAACCTTTTCCAGTCCTGTGGCCATGGCTGAGCTTTTCAAATTTGCTGGCATATTGAGTACAGCACCTTAATGACATCATCTTCTAGGGTTTTAAATAGCTCAGCCAGAATTCCATCACCTCCACTAGCTTTGATTGTAGTGATGCTTCCTAAGGCCCATTTGACTTGGGACTCCATGATATCTGGCTCTAGGTGAGTGACTACACCATCATAGTTATCTGTATCATTAATATCTTTTTTGTATAGTTGCTTGGTGTATTCTTGCCACATCTTCTTAATATCTTCTGCTTCTGTTAGGTTCATACCATTTCCGTCTTTTATTATGCCCATCTCTGCATGAAATGTTCCCTTTGTATCTCTAATTTTCTTGAAGAGATCTCTAGTCTTTTCCATTCTATTGTTTTCCCCTATTTGTTTGCATTGATCACTGAGGAAGGCTTTCTTTTCTATCCTTGTTATTCTTTGGAACTCTGCATCCAGATGAGTATATCTCTCCTTTTCTCCCTGACCTTTCACTCCTCTTCTTTGCTCAGCTATTTCTAAGGATTCCTCAGACAACCATTTGCCATTTCTCATTTCTTTTTCTTGCAGACGGTTTTGGTCACTACTTCCTATACAATGTCATGAACCTCTTTCCATAGTTCTTCAGGCACTCTGTCTATCAGATCTAATCCCTTGAATCTATTTGCCACTAAGGGATTTGATTTAAGTTATACCTAAATGGCTTAATATTTTCCCCTACTTTCTTCAATTAAAGTCTGATTTTTTTTAAAATTTTATTTTATTTTTAAACTATACAATACTGTATTAGTTTTGCCAAATATCGAAATGAATCCACCACAGGTATACCTGTGTTCCCCATCCTGAACCCTCCTCCCTCCTCCCTCCCCATACCCTCCCTCTGGGTCGTCCCAGTGCACCAGCCCCAAGCATCCAGTATCATGCATCAAACCTGGACTGGTGACTCGTTTCATACATGATATTATACATGTCTCAATGCCATTCTCCCAAATCTCCTTACCCTCTCCCTCTCCCACAGAGTCCATAAGACTGATCTATACATCAGTGTCTCTTTTGCTGTCTCGTACACAGGGTTATTGTTACCGTCTTTCTAAATTCCATATATATGCGTTAGTATACTATTATTGGTGTTTTTCTTTCTGGCTTACTTCACTCTGTATAATAGGTTCCAGTTTCATCCATCTCATTAGAACTGATTCAAATGTATTCTTTTTAATGGCTGAGTAATACTCCATTGTGTATATGTACCACAGCTTTCTTATCCATTCATCTGCTGATGGGCATCTAGGTTGCTTCCATGTCCTGGCTATTATAAACAGTGCTGTGATGAACATTGGGGTACATGTGTCTCTTTCCCTCTGGTTTCCTCAGTGTGTATGCCCAGCAGTGGGATTGCTGGATCATAAGGCAGTTCTATTTCCAGTTTTTTAAGGAATCTCCACACTGTTCTCCATAGTGGCTGTACTAGTTTGCATTCCCACCAACAGTGTAAAAGAGTTCCCTTTTCTCCATACCCTCTCCAGCATTTGTTGCTTGTAGACTTTTGGATCACAGCCATTCTGACTGGCGTGAAATAGTACCTCATAGTGGTTTTGATTTGCATTTCTCTGATAATGAGTGATGTTGAGCATCTTTTCATGTGTTTGTTAGCCATCTGTATGTCTTCTTTGGAGAAATGTCTATTTAGTTCTTTGGCCCATTTTTCAATTGGGTCATTTATTTTTCTGGAGTTGAGCTGTAGGAGTTGCTTGTATATTTTTGAGATTAGTTGTTTGTCAGTTGCTTCATTTGCTATTATTTTCTCCCATTCTGAAGGCTGCCTTTTCACCTTGCTAATAGTTTCCTTTGTTGTGCAGAAGCTTTTAAGGTTAATTAGGTCCCATTTGTTTATTTTTGCTTTTACTTACAATATTCTGGAAGGTGGGTCATAGAGAATCCTGCTGTGATGTATGTCAGAGAGTGTTTTGCCTATGTTCTCCTCTAGGAGTTTTATAGTTTCTGGTCTTACATTGAGATCTTTAATCTATTTTGAGTTTATTTTTGTGTATGGTGTTAGAAAGTGTTCTAGTTTCATTCTTTTACAAGTGGTTGACCAGTTTTCCCAGCACCACTTGTTAAAGAGATTGTCTTTAATCCATTGTATATTCTTGCCTCCTTTGTCAAAGATAAGGTGTCCATATGTGCATGGATTTATCTCTGGGCTTTCTATTTTGTTCCATTGATCAATATTTCTGTCTTTGTGCCAGTACCATACTGTCTTGATAACTGTGGCTTTGTAATAGAGCCTGAAGTCAGGTAGGTTGATTCCTCCAGTTCCATTCTTCTTTCTCAAGATAGCTTTGGCTATTCGAGGTTATTTGTATTTCCATACAAATTGTGAAATTATTTGTTCTAGCTCTGTGAAGAATACCATTGGTAGCTTGATGGGGATTGCATTGAATCTATAAGTTGCTTTGGGTAGTATACTCATTTTCACTATATTGATTCTTCCAATCCATGAGCATGGTATATTTCTCCATCTATTAGTGTCCTCTTTGATTTCTTTCACCAGTGTTTTATAGTTTTCTATATATAGGTCTTTAGTTTCTCTAGGTAGATATATTCCTAAGTATTTTATTCTTTCCGTTGCAATGGTGAATGGAATTGTTTCCTTAATTTCTGTTTTCTCATTATTAGTGTATAGGAATGCAATGGATTTCTGTGTGTTGATTTTATATCCTGCAACTTTACTATAGTCATTGATTAGTCCTAGTAATTTTCTGGTGGAGTCTTTAGGGTTTTCTATGTAGAGGCTTATGTCATCTGCAAATAGTGAGAGTTTTACTTCTTCTTTTCCAATTTGGATTCCTTTTATTTCTTTTTCTGCTCTGATTGCTGTGGCCAAAACTTCCAAAACTATGTTGAATAGTAATGGTGAAAGTGGGCACCCTTGTCTTGTTCCTGACTTTAGGGGAAATGTTTCAATTTTTCACCATTGAGGATAATGTTTGCTGTGGGTTTGTCATATATAGCTTTTATTATGTTGAGGTATGTTCCTTCTATTCCTGCTTTCTGGAGAGTTCTTATCATAAATGGATGTTGAATTTTGTCAAAGGCTTTCTCTGCATCTATTGAGATAATCATATGGTTTTATTTTCAATTTGTTAATGTGGTGTATTACATTGATTGATTTGTGGATATTGAAGAATCCTTGCATCCCTGGGATAAAGCCCACTTGGTCATGGTGTATGATCTTTTTAATGTGTTTTTGGATTCTGATGGCTAGAATTTTGTTAAGGATTTTTGCATCTGTGTTCATCAGTGATATTGGCCTGTAGTTTTCTTTTTTTGTGGCATCTTTGTCAGGTTTTGGTATTAGGGTGATGGTGGCCTCATAGAATGAGTTTGGAAGTTTACCTTCCTCTGCAATTTTCTGGAAGAGTTTGAGTAGGATAGGTGTTAGCTCTTCTCTAAATTTTTGGTATAGTTGTCTCATGTGTTGTTGGAATGGTTTGTATGCTATGACCAGTGCATTCTCTTGGCAAAACTCTGTTAGCCTTTACCCTGCTTTATCTTGTACTCCAAGGCTAAACTTTTCTGTTACTCCAGGTATCTTTTGACTTCCTGTATGAATCCAATATCACCTCATCTTAATTTGATTATATCAGCATAGATTCCATTTCCAAATAACTGCACATTCACAGATTCTAGGATTGGAGGTTACGACCTACCTCAGCATAGATTTTGGCTTCCCAGGTGGTGCTCGTGGTAAATAATCCACCTGCAAGTCAGGAGATGCAAGAGACGTGGTTTGTCCCCTGGGTTGTGGAGATCCCCTGGAGGAGGATATGGCAACCCACTCCAACATTCTTGCTGGAGAATCCCAGGAACAGAGGAGCCTGATGGGCTTTGGTCCATAAGGTCACAAAGTCAAACACCACTGAGCGACTGAGCACACAATATATCTTGGGTGGGGGGGATGGTGACACAATTCAAGCCACAACAGTGTGTATGCACATACACACTTCTCATTTGAAAAGACCCTGATGCTTGGAAAGATTGAATGTGAGAGGAGAAGGGGATGACAGAGGATGAGATGGTTGGATGGCATCACCAACTCAATTGGACATGAGTTTTGGTAAGCTCCAGGAGTTGGTGATGGACAAGGAGGCCTGGCGTGCTGCAGTCCATGGGGTCGCAAAGAGTCAGACATGACTGAGCGACTGAACTAAACTGAACTGAACTGACACATACACACAGACATCTCAAGTAATTGGCTTTTGTGCATCTGTGGCATCTGGTTATGCAAGTCATAAATGTATAGGACAGGCAAATGGGCTAGAAACTCTTGGATTGGAGCTGAGACACTGTTCACAAACAGAGTTTCTTCTTCCTCAGGGAACCTCAGTTTTGCTCTTAAGGCTTTTAAATTGATTGGATGAGGCTCACACAATCAAGGGTAATCTCCTTTATTTGAAATTGATTGTAGATGTTAAGCACATCTATAAAATGCCTTCACAGTAACATCTAGATTAGTGTTTGAATAACTGAGTATTTTGGCTAGCCAGATTGACACAGAAAGCTAACCATCACACACATGAAATTAAGTTATCTAGTGAAAAATTTTCTGATGTTCTAGCATATTCTAGTACTCTTGCCTGGAAAATCCCATGGACAGAGGAGCCTGGAAGGCTGCAGTCCATGAGGTTGCTAAGAGTCGGGCATGATAGAGCGACTTCACTTTCACTTTTCACTTTCATGCATTGGAGAAAGAAATGGCAACCCACTCCAGTGTTCTTGCCTGGAGAACCCAGGGACGGGGGAGTCTGGTGGGCTGCCATCTATGGGGTCGCACAGAGTCGGACACGACTGAAGCGACTTAGCAGCAGTAGCATCAGCATATTCTGAAGTGCTCAACAGAGAAAGCTTATTATTGTTTTTCTTAAAATTTTCTTGTGTTGCCTTTATTGGACATAGATCAAGTAAGGTAGCCATTTATTAATTAGTCCTGTCTCTGAATGAAAAGGAGAATTGATGAGAGGCAATTTAGTTTTCTTCAGATACTTAAAAAAATAAATCATGACACGTATTTGAGTGTTTTGAAATCTTAACTTTAAAAAGATCTTGGAAAAAAAATGAAATTGTTAGTAACTCAGTCTGTCTGACTCCTTGGGACCCCATGGATGGTAGCCCACCAGGCTCCTCTGTCCATGGAATTATCCATCAAAATACTGGGGTGGGTAGCCATCCAGTCCTCCAGGGGATCTTCCCATTCTAGGGATCAAGCCTGAATTTCCTGTATTGAAGTTGATTCTTTGCCATATGAGCCACCAGGGAAGCCCAAAAAGATCTCAGATAGCAGCAAAGCTAATAATCTTATTATATCAGTGGGTAAACAGGGCCCAGAGTATATAAACACCTTGCTCAGATTTACCTGGCAGATTCAGACCCAACCTGAGATGAGAACCCAGTCCAATTTTCAAGCCACAGTACTTCTCAGGCAACTGTCAAAGGGACATACTAGGCTATGTTGAGAAAACAGATAAATTCACTGGCCCAGCTCTTCCAATCATAACACTGTGGTAACACATATGCATTGAGGAATCTTCACAGCCAGGAAGTGTCTGTGTGATTGGAAAGGGAGGGTGCCTGGGCATGAGAGTAATTCTCCCAACAGAAAGTTTTTCCCCGGCACCAGACCTCTCAGGCCCCTCTTTAGGTGTAGGTCATGTCCTTCATCTGCATCCCATTTGAAACTCAATTTTAGCGTCTCTGAGTATACAAGGTTGGCCTGCCTCTGCATTTCAATGACACTGTATGTTTTGATATCCTAGGTGACATGTCTGCATAAATACATTAAGACAGAAATGGCAAAGGTCATAACTTCCCTTATTACTGAAGATAAAATTTAATGAGCTAGACTACAGGCTGCTTTAAGAACTGCTGTGCCAGGTTAAGGGGCTCTGCCACTGAAACCAATTACACTGGGTACAATTATGACCTATTCTAATAGCTGTAAGTCAGGGTTACACAAAGATTCTGTCTCTGGGTAATTACTAGCTAGGAAGCAGGTGAGGAAAAACTAAGCAAATTGTCACGGATCACACAAGAGACACACAGAGAGCACAGAGAACACAGAGCTTGTAGCTATTCCGGGTGTGTGTGTCATCTGTTGCTAAGAGGAGCTGGCTTCACAGTCAGAAAGCCCTCTTCTTCTAGCACTAACTGAAAGGATATGTGATTTCAAAGACACTTTTAGAAAAGTAGCTGAAAAGTGAATAGTAGGAGGGGAGAGGAAGAACTCAGAAAGCCCTTCTCTATTGAGACTGTTTCCTTACGGATTTTGCAAGATTTAGTGGGCTGACATTATTGATTTTGTTTTTTCAACTGAAATACAGGAAAGTGTTACCCAAAAGCAAAATAATGTAGTAAAATTTGAACAAACCACCAAGATTGACTTAATAAAAGACCTTTAGATTCTCTGTTATACTTGCCCTTGTGGCTATTTACATGTCCTTTACCACACATGACTAACAGGGAGCCATTGAAGAGCCTTCTGACAATTGAAGATCCATCAGAAATATAGATGAAAACACTTTTAAAAAGTAACAGAATTTCCCCATAATTTCATGGATCAATTTGCACACTATTTATTTTTGAAAAGCCTTTGAGGGACCAGCACATCTCATTCAAGTGAAACACATGTGTTATCAGTGAGTAAATATTTCAAGATCTGGGGAGCAGGGGGGAATGTTTTAAGGAAAGCATCAGTGACATTTATTGGAATCATAGGAAAGTCATTGCAGACAAGGGTGGCTATATTTCTGAATGTTGCCTTTTGAGTAGTATGATGCTTACAAAGGAAGAAGTATTCGATAAATGACACAAAAAATGTCAATTTATTAGAATATTCTTTGTTTCCTTTAAGAGGTTAAAGTTTAAAAAAGTAGTTCCTAATATTGGTCATTCAGACCACAATTGGAAAGACTTTCAGAATGACTCAAGACATTTTCAAGATCCTTTCAAAGTAATGAAGGAATTTGTGGGAAACTGGGAGGTCAGATCATCAGATCATGTCCTTACTGCTTGCCCTGAGACTGAGTTTGGGTGATATTGCTCTTATTATCATTAGAAGAGAAGGAAGAGGCTTTCCAGTAATTATATATTCATTCCATCTCTTTTCTCTCTGTAAACAAAGTTCATTTCTCCAAATTCTTCCATTGTTGTCTATACTCTCCAAAATGCCATTTGTTTTACTCCTGATTTAGAATTTCTATCCTTTTCTTGGTGATCTTCCTCAGAGACTGTCCTTAAAGAATGGTGTAAGTATGCACTCAGACTCAGTCGTGTCTGACTCTTTGTGACCCCATGGACTGCATGCAGCCCACCAGACTCCTCTGTCCATGGAATTTTCTAAGCAAGAATACTGCAGTAGCTTGTCAGTTCCTTCTACAGCTGTAAGCATGCTTAATCATCTAAAAGAGACTTCAGTCATTCTTATCGAGGCCACCAAGAGCCTTCAATAAATCAAAGGACAGAATACTCTCTAGTTTATTTTTCTAATTCTTTCACTATTCAGTTGTAAATAATATCATCTCAAAAGAAAGAACATCCCTCTGAATGTGTATTATAGTTGAGAGTTACTCAGGAAATAAGTCAGCCATCCTCTCAATAGAATAGACCAATGTCAATTTCTCTTGGATAACTTCAGTGATCCAAATGTGTCAATGGATTGCTGTTGTTGTTGTTGTTCAGTTGCTCAGTCATGTCCATTTCTTTGCGACCCCATGGACTGCAGCATGCCAGGCTTCCCTGTCCTTCATCATCACCCAGGTCTTGTTCAAACTCATGTCCCTTGAGTTTGTGATGCCATCCAACCATCTCATCCTCTGTTGTCCCCTTCTCCTCCCACCTTCAATCTTTCCCAGCATCAGGGTCTTTTCCAATGAGTCAGTTCTTCACACCAGGCAGCCAAAGTACTGGAGCCTTAGCCTCAGCATCAGTCCTTCCAATGAATATTCAGGATTGATTTCCTTTAGGATGGACTGGTTTGAGTTCCTTGCCATCCAAGGGACTCTCAAGAGTCTTCTCCAACACCATAGTTCAAAAGCATCAATTCATTGATGCTCAGCTTTCTTTATGGTCCAACTCTCACATCCATACATGACTACTGGAAAAACCTTAGCTTTGACTAGATGGACCTTTGTTGGCAAAGTGATGTCTCTGCTTTTTAATATGCTGTCTAGGTTGGTCATAACTTTCCTTCCAAGGAGTAAGCATCTTTTAATTTCATGGCTGCAGTCACCATCTACAGTGATTTTGGAGCCCAAGAAAATAAAGTCTGTTACTGTTTCCATTGTTTCCACATCTATTTGACATGAAGTGATGGGACCGGATGCCATGATCTTCATTTACTGAATGTCGAGTTATAAGCCAACTTTTTCACTCTCTTCCTTCACACTCATCAAGAGGCTCTGTAGTTCCTCTTTGCTTTCTGCTGTAAGGGTGGTGTCATCTGCATATCTGAGGTTATTGATATTTCTCCCAGCAATCTTGATTCCAGCTTGTGATTCATCCAGCCCAGCATTTTGCATTGATGTACTCTGCATATAGGTTAAATAAGCAAGGTAACAATATACAGCCTTCACATACATTTTTCCCAGTTTGGAACCAGTCAATTGTTTCATGTTTGGTTCTAACTGTTGCTTCTTGACCTGCATACATCTTTTGCAGGAGGCAGGTAGGGTGGTCTGGTATTCCCATCTCTTTCAGAATTTTCCAGTTTGTTGGGATCCACACAGTCAAAGGCTTTAGTGTAGTCAATGAAGCAGAAATAGATGCTTTTCTGGAATTCTCTTGCTTTTTCTATGATCCAGTGGATGTTGGCAATTTGATCTCTGGTTCCTCTGCCTTTTCTAAATCCAGCTTGAACATCTAGAAGTTCTTGATTCACATTGAAACCTAGCTTGAAGAATTTTGAGTATTACTTTTCTCGCATGTGAAATGAGTGCAACTATGTGGTAGTTTGAGCATTCTTTAGCATTGCCTTTCTTTGGGGTTGGAATGAAGCTGACATTTTCCAGTTCTGTGGCCACTGCTGAGTTTTCCAAATTGGCTAGCATAGTGAGTGCAGCACTTTAGCAGCACTGTTAATAGATACAGTGTTAACAGTGTCAATAGATAGTCTTCTTTAGTATTTATATTGAACCATGGCTATTCAGAGAACATAGTAGTCAGCTGTGCCTTTCACATAAGTGCTGATACTGAACAGTATGAGAGAAAGTAGAACATATACTTTGACATAAGAATTAATACAAGAAAAATGAAAAGGTATATCTGTTTAGGAGCAATATATTAAATACTGTACATTGCTTAAACCACCTAGAACTAATTGGCTGAAAAGTTCATTCATGCTTTTATGGATCTTATGGAAAAACCCAAACAAAGTTTCTGGCCAACTCAATATAGTCCAAGCATGATGAACAGCCAGGTTTCAGACACATTAAAAAAAAAAAAAAAAACTCAGATATTTTGGAGGTTTTCTCTAATATCAGTGGGTCCACATTTAGAAGCAAAGCAAAACAGGGTCACAAATGAGTTTTTCTATCACTGGCATCATTAAACTTTCCTGAAATGAGATTCAATAATGACCTAGATCAATTCATATTTATAATCTTGTTATTCAGAGTGGTCCATGCACCAGAAATATCAGTATTACTTGGGAGTCTGTTAGAAATGCAAAAATCCAAGGCCCTACCCAAGACCTACTGAGTCAGAATTTGCATCTTATCAATCCTCATGTGATTTGTAACCACACTAAAACTTGAGAAATATTGCCCCAAACTCAACAGACCATGTGGTTCCAGTGTCTACTTCTATTATGGCTTTGCAAGAGCACATTTAAATCATTCCAGATACTGCTAGAGATTCAGTTTCATGACTCTCCCGACAGTTCCATACTCAGATTTGCCTCTATATTATGATAAATGATATAACTTATTGGTAAATGGCTATACAGAATGGCCCTAGTGGAACAAACATGTAGCTTGAGGTCAAAGAATTATGCTTGACTCACTACTAGCTATGTGAACTGAATGAAATGTTTTATCTCTCTAGTTGTCATTTCTTTTGCTTAATGGAATTGGGTAAATACTACCTGCATCATAGTGCTGTGAAGAGAATGGACTGAGTGAAGAAAGCAGAGTGCTTAAATAAATCAAAGTTTGACCTGTTACCAGAGGATCATCTCTAAATTTCTTCCCAGAACTTCAGTATCAATTTCTTTTCTCTGGTTAACTCTCTAACTTTTTGTACCAAAGGTATTATGCAAGTTCCTATAAGCTAGAGTCTTTCATTTCCTCAAGGCATTAGCCTCTAAGGTCTCATCACAAAATCTTCATTACACTCTCTGACCATATGTAGTCCAAACAATGGCATGTGAATACAATGCAAATGACATGTAGAGTATTTCCAACACCATAATTTAAGTGAAACAACCTTCTCCAATCCTGACTGCTATTAGAGGACTCCTGGAGAATCCCACAGACATTTTATGACCATCTGTCAAACTGTGACTTGAAGAATGCTGAGTCCTATCTGCAACACAAAATAATGGATCTGGAGGGCTTGTCTTATTTGTAGTTTGACTGTTTGTCCTTGTTTGCCCAGCACAATCCCAGTTTACTATTGTTTATCCAGGTGTGATTATTAATAGCCCCAATTTCACTTTAAAAGATATCCCAGCTTGTATGATAAATTATACAGTCATCTATAAGCAGATGGCTTTGGTTATCCAAAGTTAAACCGGTAAATGCAAAAGAAATGTTGTGCTTATTCCTTTGCCTTACCTAAGAAGCTCTTATTTAAAAGTTGCTTCTGACATAGACCCCCATGAATTTCATCAGGTGTCCCAATCTCTACTGGATGTGCTATTCTCCACTGGCATGCATTACCCTTTAATATCCTCCCCACCCCAATCTTCTCCTCTGTTGCAGAGGATGAAAACTTGGGATACATGCACCAGACAGCCTTTTCAGTTGAGGCCCATCAAGTCTTAGACTCCATGGTAAGCTGCATTAGTGTGAGGTTTGGAAACAGATGAGAAGCACAATCCGTTTTCCTTTTGTAAGTGGCAAGCAGACTCGTAGGTTCCCTCAATGCATGTTTGTCTGTTGTTATTGCAGCCTCTGCATTCCCCAGCCACTTAAATCTGCTTTGATGCTGAAGAAGATCAATAAAGTGGGCAGTGATTTCCTCCGCATCCCTGCCCCTGGGTGTTAATATCCCTGTAATTCTTTGCATATGCGAAAATGAAAGCTAGTGGACTCAGTCTGACTTTCACCTCTTTCTCCATTCCAGTACTGTATTGTTGTTTGTTTTTTCTTGCTTGCTTGTGGATGTATTAACAATTCTATTGAGGTATGATTGATATAATTAAGCTCCTCACTCCTCTTTGTTCCCGAAACCCAGGGAAGCTAAAGATCTGCTATTTGTTACTATACATTAGTTTACATCTTAAGGTTTTATATAAATGGAATCTTACAATATGCACTCTTTTATATCTGGCTTATTTCACTCACCATGTTTTTGAGATTCATCAATGTTGTGGCAGGTACTAGATTTCACTACTTTGTATTATTGAATAGCATTCCATTATATGGTCTTCCCTGGTGGCTCAGTTGGTTAAGAATCCGCCTGCAATGCAGGAGGCATAGGTTTGATCCCTGGGTTGGGAAGCTCCCCTGGAGAAGGAAATGACAACCTACTCCAGTATTCTTGGCTGGACAGAGGAACCCGGTGGGCTACAGTTCATGGGATCTCAAGAGTTGGACACTACTTAGAGACTAAACCACCAATCTCCACCATATTCCATTATATAGATATACCTTGTTCATCTGCATGCCTATTTATGAATGTTTGCACTGTTTTCAGTTTTTTGGTGACTACAAATAAAGCTGCTATGAATCCTATTACAAGTCTTTGTATAGATATGTTTTCACTGACTTTGAATAAAGAGCTAAGAGTGCAATGCCTGGATCCTGTGAAGGCTTATTCAACATTTAAATAAATTAAAAAAAGATTTTCCAAAGTGATTATATTCCATTTGATATTTATTGTACTATTTTATATGTACAGTTACCAGTTGTTCTCTATCTTTGCCAATATTTATAATTGTCTTTTTCATTTTATCCATTATAATAGGGGAGAAATAAGATGATCCACATCTAAACTAAGACTGAATATGGCCACATTAGCTTAGAGGATAAGATATATATATATATATATATATATATATATATATATATATATATAAATGTTAAGTAATGGTGAAGGATGAGAGAATGAAACATGGAATAAGAGAGGCCATGGAGTATGACTTGGTTAAAACATCCACTCCTTGCCATGTGAACCTCCAAAATTGAACATGGAGTGATGAAGAACATTCATCAAGTCACTTTGGGAATGCTCTTTAGAGAGTGCTAAAGAAAAGCCCCTTTTGTTCAACCAGAGAACTCTGCCTCCTGAGAATCAGTGACAGAGATATCAGAAGTGGTACTTTGATGGGAAAGCTATATCATCACCTCCCTCAGCATACACTAGCCCATGTTGATGGGCAAAGTGGTGCATTGTGATGTCTAAGCCCTCCAAGCCACTGTTGGCTGGGGTAGTGCCTAGCTGACCAATCAGATTGAAGGGTGTGGCTCCTCATTGTCCTGAGAAGGTATATATAAGGGAGGACAGAGGCAGAGATTCTGGGTTAGGCCATTTCTTGTCATCATCATGACTAAAGTAACTAAGAAGCCATGGCTGTCAAGAAGAGTTCCAATGCGGTTTGCTTCAAGGGTGAAAGGAAGAAAGAAGACGTTTTGTCAACGGAGATACAGAGGCAGTGTGAAGGTAAGATGACTCCAACTAAGCTCCCCATGTTCTCCATTGATTTTGCAGCCCAAGACCTCTACACTGCCCTTGCCTAGCACAAAAGCCCTCATCAGCCCACATCTCTTTTTCATGAAATCTCCCTTCCAACTGAGTTTTTATTCTCTTTCCTCAAAACTAATACCCTTGTCTTGTCTTTCCAGGCACGAAATATGACGATGAGGGTCAGAACACCTCTACAAGGAACCATGAGAAAGAAAATCCAATCATATGCCACCCAATCGAAGAAGGTGAAGAAAACAAGAAAGCCAAACTGTTTTTTCTGTTCCTGTGCATGTAAGAAACTGAATCAAAGTAGAAAAAGATACCAAAATAGGAGGCAGAATCAAAGAAGGAGGCAGAATCAAAAGAGAAGATAAGCTCAGCCGTCCCAGAATAAGAGACCCTGGAGAAGTACAACCTGGGCAGCCAGTAACTGAATAGAAAAGGTCAGACAGTTTAGAATTGTGTCTCCAGAGGTCTGCTTTCTTAAAAATGGCCAACCAGGAAAAGACTGACTCTCACACTAACATAGTAAACTGATGGCTGTGATTAAAATAAACATCAAATGGTGAAAAGATGATATTTGTGTGTGTGTGTGTGTGTGTGTGTGTGTGAATTTTCTGATGGGAAGGTGGGGAAGGAAGATAAGAGGTACGTACCTGAGAAGGGAGGGATATGGGGTCCCGAGAGATTGGGGAACAGACACTCAGGTCCACACTTAGATAGTTGAGGTCTGGACTGGGTCAGGAGTATGCACTGAAGATTGAAATCCCTGCTGAACAATTGATCTCAGGGTCAAAGAGAAGAGGTGTGGTGTTATTGCTTTTGTTTGCTGTGTGAAATGCCATTAGTGTCTAGATTGCCAGAATCCAGATGGGAAGAGGGTTTCACATGGGGATGGTGAATGTGAAACTCCCCCTGAGAAAGACAGACAGAAATCACTTCCTGGCCACCTACCTCATAATGGGATTTGTTGCATCACTCACCTATGCTGTCAGTTAAAGTTGCTCAGAAGGCACAAAATGCTGATACAACTAAAACCACAACTAGCACTACCAAGGACTAAAATAATGTTTGGAGGGAAGAAACCAAATATTGATTAGGCCACTTTTTTGCAAAGAAATTGGTGGGAGAATTGTGTTCCCAAAGGCAGGACAGTGTGTGTGGTCCAATCCCGTGCAGGTGACAAATAGGATCACTATCCGCAGATAATTTTTTTTTGGGGGGGGGGGGCACTATGCAGGTTGTGGGATCTTAGCTCTCTGAAAAGTGATTGAAACCGTGCCCCTTTTAGTGAAACCACAGAGTCCTAACCACTGGACAGCCAGAGAAATGAATACACAGAATTTGATACAAGTATTAATATACAATGTAGTAAAACCTAGTCTTTTATTTGTCACCATACCCTAGCATTTCTAAATAACTACAGTCATAAAACATTCTTCCCCAATAAAGTCTTTTGTTAGTCCAAGTTCTACAAGTTTATCATAGTTAAGGCAGTGGCACCCCATTCCAGTACTCTTGCCTGGAAAATCCCATGGACGGAGGAGCCTGGTGGGCTGCAGTCCATGGGGGCGTGAAGAGTCGGACACAACTGAGCGACTTCACTTTCACTTTTCACTTTCATGCATTGGAGAAGGAAATGGCAACCCACTCCAGTGTTCTTGCCTGGAGAATCCCAGGGACAGGGGAGCCTGGTGGGCTGCCGTCTATAGGGTCGCACAGAGTCGGACACGACTGAAGTGACTTAGCAGCAGCAGCATGGAATATTTAATTTGGTATTAACTTTCATTTTGAAATGTTTTAAAAGGTTCAAGGAGTAGTCAATCAAATATGGAGATATATAAGGCAGAGTCTCTGAGCAAAGGAATCCTATATGTCTTCAGAAAACATTTTAGAAAAAACTAAAACACAAAGTTTCACCATCAGCATGAAGAGTTCAGTTCAGATTTTAAGTCAATGATATGTTATCTTTTATCTGGACTGCAGCTTCCTAAATCTTTCTGGCACTTTAAATCCTGAGAGACCCAGTTGATGATTCAAAGTCAGCCACTGAATGTGGTTTAAAATCAATAAGAATGAAAGACACCTTGGGTGTGCTGTCCTTTCAAAGGAAGTGGGAGCACTATCATGGCTTGCCTGAAGAAAATTAATTATCTAAAGCAGCTATCAGGATGATATGGGCAGAGAGATCTTATATCTACATATATGTCAGTGCTGTGATTCCAGATCTGTATATATTATCACAATTTAATACTATCACATTTTAATGCCCTGCTTTAGGACTTACTGAAATGCTTGATGTTATAGGGGAAGGTAACAGATTGCTAGGACTGAAGAGCTGAAAGTGAAAGTTGTTCAGTCTTGTCCGACTCTTGGTGACCCCATAGACTATACAGCCCATGGAATTCTCCAGGCCACAATACTGGAGTGGGTAGCCTTTCCCTTCTCCAGAGGATCTTCCCAACCCAGGTTTCAAACCCAGGTCATCCACATTGCAGGTGGATTCTTTACCAGCTAAGCCACAAGGGAAACCAAGAATATGGGATTAGGTAGCCTATCCCTTCTCCAGAAGATCTCCCCAGTCCAGGAACTGAACAGGGGTCTCCATCATTGCAGGCGAATTCTTTCCCAACTGAGCTAGCAAGGAAGCCCTGAGGTGGACCAAAAGCTGATGTTAGAGGGCTTTTTTTCTACAGTGTAGTTCTGATATATATATTTAAATATGCGTGCTGAGCTAGCAGGGAAGCCCTGAGGTGGACCAAAAGCTGATGTTAGAGGGCTTTGTATCTCCAAAGTAGCCCTGATATATATTTAAATATGCTTGGGTATACTGCCACCTTCCAGAAAGAAGTGAGGATGCATTGAGTGTAAAAAGGATTCACATACACTTAGGGTTAAAAGAGAAAATCATAAATAATAAGTCATGAGTTGAGAAAGGATATATCCAAGTAGGACAACAGTAAAAAATCAATATCAGACACCTGTAGTTCCCCTTGAAAAGGAATGTATATTGTGACTCAGACATGTCAAGTCCTATTGCAAAAGCTGTTTTGGATTTTGAGAGAGTTTTTTTTTTCACTCATTAGCACATAGAACAAACTCTTTGACTTCCACTTTTACAAGTTCCCTATGAATAGATTCCAACTGACCTCTCTAGCTGTGTCCATAACAACCTCTATTGACTAATACAATGATTTCTCTAAGACCTCTTGCATTCCTCTTTGCTTGTGGCCGTCCTATCTTCTGTGACTCAGAAACTAGCAACCATCTAAGGCCAGCCTAATGATCATCTCCCAAAGAAAATTTCTAAATGATTCTCTTGAGTATTAATTTCTTCATGTTCTCTAATCACTTACTGTTTATTACATGAAGCTTTTATGATACTTTTTGAGTATGTATCTTATCAGAAACATATGCCAGAGAAGTAAATTGATTAGAAATAAACATTTTGGTGATATAAAATGTTATCAGAGGTTGAATTATCTAAGACTGTAAGGGAGAGAATCACTCTCTTCTGCCAAGTATGTCTAAGAATCTGTTTGAAAATATAATAAAATCCATAAACCAGAGACTGTGTCAGAAGTCAAAGGAATTTAAATGAGAAGCTTCTTTTATCACTGGTCAAGAGGGACACCATGTCCTTGTATTAACACCACTTTGCATGACACCAAAGGCAAAAGCCAAAGCATTGCCCATGGACTCATGATAAGAGCACAATACTGCTGGCCCAGAGGCTTATCTTGCTTGGCAGAGGTCAAGAGCAAGTTTATGTTCTAAGAGTCAGAACACATCTGCCCAGGACCATACCATGTATAAGCAGGAATCAAGTGGGAGTCCCCAAACTTTACATGCTCCTGGTCAGGTCCCTCACACCAGTGCCTTTCCTACTGGCTTATCACCCATTTCTGCCTTGAGATGATCATGATTAAATTTCACCTTGCCATCTCCTCAGTTAATTGCAGTGGGCAAACTGGATACCTGAATGGAAAAGAATGAAATTAGACCCTTAACTTATACCATATAAAACTAAACTCAGAGCTGATTAAAGATTTAAATGTAAGATCTGAATCTATAAAACTACTAGAAGGAAACATACTGGAGAAGATTTATAACATTGGTCTAAGAAATGATTTATTGTATGAGACACCAAAAGCATAGGCAACAAAAGAAAAAATAGAAAACTAGGACTACATCACATTAAAAAGCTGCCTCCCCCAAAGAACACATCAAAAACACATCTATATAGAAGCCAAACTTATGGCTACCAAAGAGGAAGTTGTGGGGGAGAGATAAATTAGGAGTTGGGGATTAACATATACACACCACTATATTTAAAATAGATAACCAACAAGAACCTACTACAAAACCACAGGGAACTCTGTTCAACATTCTGTAACAACATATATGGGAAAATAATTTGTAAAGGAATAGGTATATGTATGTGTGCATGTGCAAGCTCAGTCCTTTCAGTCACGTCTGATTCTTTGCTACCCTATGGACTGTAGCCCACTAGGCTCCTCTGTCTATGGATTCACCAGGCAAGAATACTGGAGTGGGTTTTCATGGCCTCCTAAGGGGATCTTCCCGACCCAGGGATGGAACCAGCATCTCCTGCATTGCAGGCAGATTCTTTACCAACTGAGCCACATGGGAAGCCAATATACATGTATATGTAAAGCTGAATACTTTGCTGTACACCTGAAACTAACACAGCATGGTAAATCAAATATATTCTAATGAGAAGATAATATATCAATACATGGAACAATTATCTCAAAAAATTAACTGGAAAATTGCAGAAAGATTCCTGAATCAAGACTTTAAGAAAGATCCACAAGGAATAGTGTAGGAAGGGAAAAGGAACATTCAAGTCCTGACCTGTGCCCCTGGAAGAGGACTCAGAATATAAGGGAGGTTACACAGGTGGAGATCTACCCTGGGTGTGAGTGGTTCAAGCTATATATTGGGCACACCAGGCCTGGGGTCTGACACAGGGAAGACAAGCACCCTTAGCTGGCTGCAGGGCCACGTAGACTAACAGGAAGGCTGTGGGAAGCCTGGACTCCCCCCTTGAAGATCACATGCTCAGGGGCTTACTCCCAAGGCACGGTGGACAGGACAGATTTAGACCGCACTTAGGGCTTCCTGTCTTCGCCACAACTACCCACCCCTACACACGCCCTGCTTACTTCATATGGATGCTCTGCACCGGAGCAGGGGCTACCATGACGAGGCAGAGAGCTGGGATGTGGAAAGCAGAGGTGCATATGGCCTAGGGTGGCATCTCGATGGGACAGCTGGGGCCATGATCATGGAGGGCACTTACACAGGCAGCCCATTGGGAGAAGTCCTGATCTCTGATGGAGGCCAGACTGCCACAGCAGATGACCCAGTACATGCCCAGCGACCATGCAGGCTTCACCTACCCAATATCACCCCTCTTCATCAGGGCAGGGACAACAGAGGCTGGGGGAAGTGATCAGCTTGGAGGGACCAAGGGGTCTCAGATCAGAAGTTATGTTTAAGCAGGGTGGGAGAAGCTACTGCTAGTGCTAGCACAGGTGGCACATTGGAGGTAGCCTGGACCTCTGTCAGCAGCCAGCCTATAGACTGTCTCCTCTTTTCCCTATGCACAGGCCCCTCTTGTCCCTCTGCAGCAAGGGTTGCAGTGCTGGGAGAAAGGAGGGCACATGCTTAGAGGGAACACAGCCAGCTCTAGTCTGACAATCAGGGCCTCTGCTCCAGAAACTTAGGACCCCACCCTGTCCCCAATAGAGCCTGAAAAGGCCACTGAGAATAGAGGAAGTCTGTACCTCACATCTGGCTCCAGCCCTGGCACCACCAATCTGCTACTAAGGCAATAGCTGCTGGCACACCTGAGGAAAGATGTGACTTGTGATCTATCAAATCCAGCCCCCCCTCTCTGGGTACCACAGAGTGTACAGGATTGCTCCTTCACAAGAACACCCCTTCAAGACTATAATATATAATTGATTCACTTAAAATCAGAAAGGCAGAGACAAATGGGAAGACAGAAGGACTGGTCTCCATTGAAAGACTAAGAGAAAACCTCTGACACAGCAACCCAAAAGCAGAGATAAATAATGTACTAGGTAAAGAGTCTGAAGAATTAGTTATAATAATGCTAACTACAGAAAAATAGATAAACACAGGGAAAATTCTAATAAGGAACTAGAAAATATAAAAAACAACCAGACAGAACTGAAGAAGAGGGTAACTGATATGAAAAACACACAAGAATAAACAGCAGACAGGATAATACACAAGAATGCATAATAATGGAAACCACTCAACCAGAACAGCTAAAAGAAAACCCAAAAAGGAACACGTGTACACCCGTGGTGGATTCATGTTGATGTATGGCAAAACCAATACAATATTGTAAAGTAACTAGCCTCTAATTAAAATAAATAAATTTAAATTAAAAAAATGAGATCAGTTTAAGAGACCTATGGATAACATTCAGCATATCAGCATTCATATTATCGGAATCTAGAAGGACAAAAGAGAGAGAAGAGGGTAAAATATATTTGATGAAATTATGGCTGAAAACTTCCCAAACCAGAAGGAAACACATCCATGAACACAAAGCACCAAACAAGATGAACCAAAACAAAACCATACTAAGATACAGTATAATTAAAATGGCAGAGGTTAGAAATCAAGAGAGGATTCTAAAGGCAGCAAGAGACAACACAGAATTACATAAAAGGGAACTCGCTTAAGGCTATCTGCTGATTTTTGTACAGAAACTTTGCAGGCCAGAAGGGAGGGCATGATCTACTGATATTTAAAGTGTTGAAAGAGAATTACTTACAAACTGGAATATCTATCCATTAAGATTGTCATTCAGAATTGAAAGGGAGATAAAGAAATTCTCAGACAAGCAAAGATCATAAGAGTTCATCAATACTAAACCAACCCTGAAAGAAATGTTAAACGATCTTCTCTAAAGAGAAAATAAGTAAGAATTTGTAGGAAAGGCAAAATTCTACTATTAAAGATACTAGCCAAAATATGGAAGCAAACCAATTGCTCATCAACAGATAAATGGATACAGAACCAGTGTTGTATACACAGACACGTGCACACACATACAATGGGATATTACTCAGCCACAAAAAAAAAGAATGAAAATGTGCTATTTTAAACAATATGGATGGACTTGAGAGGAATTTTCCTTAGTAAAATAAGTCAAATTAGAGAACGAAAATGACAAATACTGTGTAATATCATTTAAATGTGGAATCCAAAAATACCCCAAACTAGTGAATGTAACAAAGAAGAAGCTGGCTTAAAACTCAACATTTAAAAAACAAATGTAACAAAGAAGCTGGCTTAAAACTCAACATTTAAAAAATGAAGATATAGGTATCTGGTCCCATCACTTCATAGCAAATAAATGGAGAAACAATGGAAACAGTGACAGACATTATTTTCTTGGACTCAAATCACTGCAGATGGTGTCTGCTGCCATGAATTTATTTACTTATTTTTTAATTTAAATTTATTTATTTTAATTGGAGGCTAACTACTTTACAATATTGTATTGGTTCTGCCACACATCAACACGAATCTGCCACGGGTGTACACATGTTCCCCATCCTGAACCCCCCTCGAACCTCTCTCCCTATACTATCCCTCCAGGTCATCCCAGTACACGAGCCCCAAGCATCCTGTATTGAACCTAGACTGGTGATTCATTTCTTAGATGGTATTATACATGTTTCCATGCAATTACCCCAAATAATCCCATCCTCTCTCTCTCCCACAGAGTCCAAAAGACTGTTCTATACATCTGTGTCTCTTTTGCTGTCTTGCATACAGGGTTATTGTTACCATCTTTTAAAATTTCATATATATGCATTAGTATACTATATTGGTGTTTTTCTTTCTGGCTTACTTCACTCTGTATAATAGGCTCCAGTTTCATCCACCTCATTAGAACTGATTAAAATGTATTCTTTTTAATGGCTGTGTAATACTCCATTGTGTATATGTACCACTGCTTTCTTATCCATTCATCTTCTGATGGACATCTCGGTTGCTTCCATGTCCTGGCTATTATAAACAGTGCTGAGATGAACATTGGGGTACACGTGTCTCTTTCAATTCTGGTATCTTTGGTGTGTATGCCAAGCAGTGGGATTGCTGGGTCATAGTTCAGTTCAGTCAGTTCAGTCACTCAGGCATGTCCAACTCTTTGCAAACCCATGAATTGCAGCATGCTAGGCCACCCTTTCTGTAACCAACTCCAGGAGTTCATTCAGACTCACATCCATCGAGTCAGTGATGTCATCCAGCCATCTCATCCTCTGTCATCCCCTTCTCCTCCTGCCCCCAATCCCTCCCAGAATCAGTCTTTTCCAATGAGTCAACTCTTCGCATGAGGTGGCCAAAGTACTGGAGTTTCAGCTTTAACATCATTCCTTCCAAAAAATCCCAGGGCTGATCTCCTTCAGAATGGACTGGTTGGATCTCCTTGCAGTCCAAGGGACTCTCAAGAGTCTTCTCCAACACCACAGTTCAAAAGCATCAATCAGTTCTTTGGCACTCAGCTTTCTTCACAGTCCAACTCTCACATCCATACATGACCACAGGAAAAACCATAGCCTTGACTAGATGGACCTTTGTTGGCAAAGTAATGCCTCTGCTTTTCAAAATGCTATCTAGGTTGGTCATAACTTTTCTTCCAAGGAGTGTCTTTTAATTTCATGGCTGCAGTCACCATCTGCAGTGATTTTGGAGCCCAAAAAAATAAAGTCTGACACTGTTTCCACTGTTTCCCCATCTATTTCCCATGAAGTGATGGGACCAGATGCCATGATCTTCATTTTCCGAATATTGAGCTTTAAGCCAACTTTTTCACTCTCCTCTTTCACTTTTATCAAGAGGCTTTTTAGTTCCTCTTCACTTTCTGCCATAAGGGTGGTGTCATCTGCATATTTGAGGTTAATGATATTTCTCCCGGCAATCTTAATTCCAGCTTGTGTTTCTTCCAGCCCAGGGTTTCTTATGATGTACTCTGCATAGAAGTTAAATAAGCAGGGTGACAATATACAGCCTTGATGTACTCCTTTTCCTATTTGGAACCAGTCTGTTGTTCCATGTCCAGTTCTAACTGTTGCTTCCTGACCTGCATATGGGTTTCTCAAGAGGCCAGTCAGGTGGTCTGGTATTCCCATCTTTTTCAGAATTTTCCACAGTTTATTGTGATCCACACAGTATACGGCTTTGGCATAGTCAATAAAGCAGAAATAGATGTTTTCTGGAACTCTCTTGCTTTTTCCATGATCCAGAGGATTTTGGTAATTTGATCTCTGGTTCCTCTGCCTTTTCTAAAACCAGCTTGAACATCTGAAAGTTAATGGTTCATGTATTGCTGAAGCCTGGCTTGGAGAATTTTGAGCATTGCTTTACTAGCGTGTGAGATGAGTGCAATTGTGCAGTAGTATGAGCACTCTTTGGGATTGCCTTTCTTTGGGATTGGAATGAAAACTGACCTTTTCTGGTTCTGTGGCCACTGCTGAGTTATCCAAATTTGCTGGTATATTGAGTGCAGCACTTTCACAGCATGATCTTTCAGGATTTGAAATAGCTCAACTGGAATTCCATCACCTCCCCTAGCTTTGTTCATAGTGATACTTTCTAAGGCCCACTTGACTTCACATTCCAGGATGTCTGGCTCTAGGTGAGTGATCACACCATCGTGATTATCTGGGTCATGAAGCTCTTTTTTGTTTACTTCGTCTGTGTATCCTTGCCACCTCTTCTTAATATCTTCTGCTTCTGTTAGGTCCATACTATTTCTGTCCTTTATCGAGCCCATCCTTGCATGAAAGTTTCCCTTGGTATCTCTAATTTTCTTGAAGAGATCTCTAGTCTTTCTCATTCTGTTTTTTTCCCTCTATTTCTTTGCATTGATCGCTGAGTAAGACTTTCTTATCTCTTCTTGCTATTCTTTGGAGCTCTGCATTCAGATCTTTATATCTTTCCTTTTCTCCTTTGCTTTTCACTTCTCTTCTTTTCATAGCTATTTATAAAGCCTCCCCAGACAGCCATTTTGCTTTTTTGCATTTCTTTCCCATTCGGATGGTCTTGATCCCTGTCTCCTGTACAATGTCACGAACCTCCATCCATAGTTCATCAGGCACTCTATCTATCAGATCTAGTCCCTTAAATCTATTTCTCACTTTCACTGTATAATCATAAGGAATTTGATTTAGGTCATACCTGAATGGTGTAATGGTTTTCCCTACCTTCTTCAATTTAAATCTGAATTTGGCAATAAGGAGTTCATGATCTAAGCCACAGTCAGCTCCCAGTCTTGTTTTTGCTGACTGTATAGAGCTTCTCCATCTTTGGCTGCAAAGAATACAATCAATCTGATTTTGGTGATGACCATTTGGTGATGTCCATGTGTAGAGTCTTCTCTTGTGTTGTTGGAAGAGGGTGTTTACTATGACCATTGTGTTCTCTTGGCAAAACTCTATTAGCCTTTGCCCTGCTTCATTCCGTATTCCAAGGGCAAATTTTCCTGTTCCTCCAGGTGTTTCTTGATTTCCTACTTTTGCATTCCAGTCCCCTATAATGAAAAGGACATCTTTTTTTGGGTGTTAGTTCTAAAAGGTTTTGTAGGTCTTCATAGAACCGTTAAACTTCAGCTGCTTCAGTGTTACTGGTTGGGGTATAGGCTTGTATTACTGTGATATTGAATGGTTTGCCTTGGAAACGAACAGAGATCATTCTGTCATTTTTGAGATTCCATCCAAGTACTGCATTTCAGACTCTTTTGTTGATCATGAGGGCTACTCCATTTCTTCTAAGATATTCCTGCCCACAGTAGTAGATATAATGGTCTAGAACAAAGCTAGAACTAGGACTAGAACTAGAACAAAGAACTTGTTCTAGGTCTAGAACTAGAACAAAGCTAGTGGAGGCAATGGAACTCCAGTTGAGCTATTTTGTATCCTGAAAGATGATGCTGTGAGTGTTCTGCACTCAATATGCCAGCAAATTTGGAAAACTCAACAGTGGCCACAGGACTGGAAAAGGTCAGTTTTTATTTAAATCCCAAAGAAAGGCAATGCCAAAGAATGCTCAAACTACCACACAATTGCACTCATCTCACACGCTAGTAAAGTAATGCTCAAAATTTCCCAAGCCAGGCTTCAGCAATACGTGAAGTGTGAACTTCCTGTTCACGCTGGTTTTAGAAAAGGCAGAGGAACCACAGATCAAGTTGCCAACATCCGCTGGATCATGGGAAAAGCAAGAGAGTTCCAGAAAAACATCTATTTCTGCTTTATTGACTATGCCAAAGCCTTTGACTGTGTGGATCACAATACACAGTGGTAAATTCTTCAAGAGATGGGAATACCAGACCACCTGACTTGCCTCTTGAGAAACCTATATGCAGGTCAGGAAGCAACAGTTAGAACTGGACATGGAACAACAGACTGGTTCCAAATAGGAAAAGGAGTATGTCAAGGCTGTATAGTGTCACTCTGCTTATTTAACTTATATGCAGAGTACATCATGAGAAATGCTAGGCTGGAAGAAGCACAAGCTGGAATCAAGATTGCTGGGAGAAATATACATAACCTCAGATATGCAGATGACACTACCCTTATGGCAGAAAGTGAAGAGGAACTAAAAAGGCTCTTGATAAAAGTGAAAGAGGAGAGTGAAAAAGTTGGCTTAAAGCTCAACATTCAGAAAACGAAGATCATGGCATCTGGTTCCATCACTTCATGGGAAATAGATGGGGAAACAGTGGAAACAGTGTCAGACTTTATTTTTCTGGGCTCCAAAATCACTGCAGATGGTGATTTCAGCCATGAAATTAAAAGACGCTTACTCCCTGCAAGGAAAGTTATGACCAACCTAGATAGCATATTGAAAAGCAGAAACATTACTTTGCCAACAAAAGTCCATCTAGTCAAGGCTATGGTTTTTCCAGTGGTCATGTATGGATGTGAGAGTTGGACTGTGAAGAAAGCTGAGTTTCAAAGAATTGATGCTTTTGAACTGTGGTGTTGGAGAAGATCCTTGAAAGTCCCTTGGACTGCAAGGAGATCCAACCAGTCCATCCTAAGGATATCATTCCTGGGTGTTCTTTGGAAGGAATGATGCTAAAGCTGAAACTCCAATACTTTGGTCCCCTCATGTGAAGAGCTGACTCACTGGAAAAACTCTGATGCTGGGAGGGATTGGGGGCAGGAGGAGAAGGAGACGACAGAGGATGAGATGGCTGGATGGTATCACAGACATGATGGACATGAGTTTGAGTAAACTCCTGGAGTTGGTGATGGACAGGGAGGCTGGTGTGCTGCATTTCATGGGGTCGCAAGGAGTCGGACATGACTGAGTGACTGAACTGAACTGAACTGATAGGCTTTTCCCTTATGATTTAAGATGCACTATAAAGATTCGTCTATTTATGTTAGGATCTCTGTAAACAAAGTCCCATCTAAAGTATTGGATCTAAGTGCCTGAAGTATTCTGACTCATACAATTGCAGCATCTAAGATGATATGTCTGTCCTTAAATACTGGAAGTGAAAATAAGATTTCTCTGATCATTGATGCCTCCTAAGTTGCTAAGTCACTTCAGTCGTGTCTGACTCTGTGTGACCCCATAGACGGCAGCCCACCAGGCTTCCCCCTCCCTGGGATTCTCCAGGCAAGAACACTGGAGTGGGTTGCCATTTCCTTCTCCAGTGCATGAAAGTGAAAAGTGAAAGTGAAGTAGCTCAGTCATGTCCAACTGTTAGCGACCCCATAGACTGCAGGCTACCAGGCTCCTCTGTCCATGGGATTTTACAGGCAAGAGTACTGGAGTGGGTTGCCATTGCCTTCTCCTATCAAATACTAAAAAATTGAACAGGCAGGACTGGGGCTCTGACTGGTTATTTTCCCACTTGCTTTTAGAAATCTTCTTCCCTCAAATATACCATCATCATTCCTGTAGCAAGAACAATGCCTTTTCCTGAAGTTATCCAGAAAGTCAAAGGGAAAATTAAGTTATAAACTTGGTCCACTTTTTTTCTTAGACGTGTGATATTCCCAAGTAATTTGACTTGTCTAGGTTTCAGTTCTTTATGTAAAATATTTTAAAAATATATGATTATCAAGAGGATTAAGTAAAAGTCTCCTGCATAGCATGTAAGATACTAACTCTCTCCAATACAGTTCCACAAAACCAGGAGTTATTCTCTATTATCCCGATTGATGTGCCCAGGAAAATCCTTGGCACAAAGTAGTTAATCAATAAATATTTCTGGAATGGATAAAGTAATTTGATCTTATTTTATCTGACTTAAAGTTGTAAATAAAAAGCAAAAAGAAAAAGAAAACAAGACATACAGAAAAACATTTACATCAGTAAAAATGGGTAAAACTATTTCATGGAAACCGTGAGATCATAATATAGTTGCTTTGAATGGGAAACACCAAATCTGACCAAGTAGAAAATCTTAAAATATGCAAAAGAGGAGCATTCTGTGTCATAATTTCTATTCATCTCAGTTTTTAAATAAGCTTACAGTAAGAAACCAAAACAAAATAAACTTTCACCAGGAGGTAGGAGTTTTGAATATTTTTAATGCATTCTTATGTGTATTTTCTGAATTGTCTACTCTCTTCAATTAGTTTCATAAGCTAACACCACGTTTTGCCATTACCAAGTATGTCTCACCCCCAACTATGCCACCTGTGGTCACTGTGCTGCTGGTGTTTGTAATGTAGAAAGCTTAAATGCTAGGACAATTCTTTTTATGAATGAATGTTGCAAACAGGTCTATTTTTTATTTATCCGTGTATCAGACTGGAGATCCTCACATCATTTTACAAATCTTTTTCCCTTTCCATAAATTGATTTCTTTTCCTCTTTCTTTTGCTTAAACATTAGCTGCATGTTCTTTTTAAAATGCCTCTATGTTTTAGTGATTTAGATATTTAGCCCTGAATTCATTTCAATTTTTCATCATCCACTGAAGTCTAATAAACTTCCTGAATAATTTAGTGGTTGCCCAAGCGTCTGCAATATAAATTTCCTACTGATCCAATTCACCTTTCAGATAACACTATAGCATTTCATGGATAATGAAGGTAACATAACAGATGTAACCAACTCTTCCGTCCTGTCCATTATAACATTGCTGTCATTCATTTAACTTATCTGTATGCTATAATCACCTAATACATTGTTAGCATTATTACTTTGAACAGTTATATAGAATATCAATGAAGAAGAAGTAAAATATCTTACTTTCCCTTCATGTATTCCTTCTCTGATGGTTGCTTTCCTTACATAGATCTAAACTTATGACCCACATCATCTTTCTTCTTGAAGAACTTTTAACATTACTAGCAGGGCAAACTTATTGGAGATAAATTCTTTCTCTTTTAATGATTCAGACTATATTTCCTCTTCACTTTCAAAGAATTATTTTGCAGGATATGGAATACTAGGTTGGTATCCATTTTCTTTAAATATTTTAATATTTCACTCTCCTCCTTCTTTGTTTGTGTGTATTTTTATGAGAAGTCCTCTGTACAGTTCTTGTTCTTGTTCTTCAATAGGTTAGGTTTCTTACCTTTTAACTTCTTTCAAGTTTTCCCTTAATCCTAGGTTTTCTCAAGGTTTAATATTGTATTCTTTTTATGGTACTTTATTATTGGAATATAATTGCTTTACAAAATTGTGTTAGTTTCTGCTGCACAACAATGTGACTCAGCCATATGTATACATATGGTATGCTTCTAAATACATATGAGAATATATATACATATATAAGCATATAAAATCTATATGTATGTAATTTTGGACTTTATCCTGCTTGGTGTTTTCTGAGCTTTTTTGTGTGCATGGTTTAGTGTCTGTCATTAATTTTGGAAAGTTCTCAGCCAATATTACCTCAATTATTTCTTCTACTCCATTCTCTACTTTACTTCTAATATTCTAATTATGTGTATGTTATATTTTTTTGAAATTATCCCAGAGTTCTTGGATGTTCTGTTCTGTTTCTTTGTTTCTTCTTTTTTTCTTTGCATTTCAGTTTAGAAACCTTTTTTTATTGATGCAACTTTAAGCTTACACGGAGAAGGCAATGGCACCCCACTCCAGTACACTTGCTTGGAAAATCCCATGGACGGAGGAGCCTTTAGGCTGCAATCCATGGGGTCGCTAAGAGTCGGACACGACTGAGCGACTTCACTTTCACTTTTCACTTTCATGCATTGGAGAAGGAAATGGCAGCCCATTCCAGTGTTCTTGCCTGGAGAATCCCAGGGACGGGGGGAGCCTGGTGGGCTGCCGTCTATGGGGTCGCACAGAGTCGAACACGACTGAAGTGACTTAGCATAGCATAGCATTAAGCTTACAAATTTTTTCCTTGACTGTTCAATTTATTTATGTGCCCAACAACGCTACTATTCATTTCTATTATGGTATGCTGGATTTCTGTCATTTTCTTTTAACATATTATTCGCATTTCCATCTTTCTACTAACATTGCTCATCTGTTCTTGTACATTTTCCACTTTTTCTATTAGCGCTGTTAACATTTTTATTAAAGTTATTTTAAATTCCGTGTCTGATAATTCCAAAATCTGTATCATACCTGAATCTTATTGTGATGACTTGCTAGTCTCATTAGACTGTGTTTTGGTCTTGCCTTTTAGGGTGCCTTGTAATGCTTTGTTGAAATATAGATGATATAGCAGGTAATATGGAATATATTAATCAGGGTTCTCCAGGTAGACAGACCAAAACATTCATTCAGGTTTTCCCATAAGATGTTATGGACTATATATATTGCATATGCTTCATGATCCTTAAAAGAAGTAATTGATAAGCTGGGCTTCATTAAAGTGAAAAACTTCTTTTCTATAAAATGCAATGTCCAGACCATAAGAAGACAAGCTGCAGACTGGGAGAAAATATTTGAAAAAGACACATTTCATAAAGGACTGTTATCTAAAGCATACAGATAACTCTTAATACTCAAAAATAAAAAAAATCTGATTACAAAATGAATCAAAGATCTTAACAGACACTTTGCTGAAGAAGATATATAGAAGGGGAAAAAATATGAAAAGATACTCCACATCAGGGAATATGTCATCAGAGAAATGCAAAATAACACAACAGCGAGATACCATTACACATCTATTAGAATGACCAAAATCAAAAACACTGACGTTACCAATGGATGTGAAGTAAGGATGTAAAACAATAAGCACTCTTTTTTAAATTAATTAATTAATTTTAATTGAAGGCTAATTACTTTACAATACTCTGGTGGTTTTTGCCATATATTGACATGAATCAGCATGGGTGTACCTGTGTCCCTATCCCGAACCCCTCCCACCTAACTCCCCATCCCATTCCTCTGGGTTGTCCCAGTGCACCAGCTATGAGTGCCCTGCTTCATGCATTAAACTTGGACTGTTCATCTGTTTCACATATGGTAAAATAATGTTTCAGTGCTATTCTCTCAAATCATCCCACCCTCACCTTCTCCCAGAATCCAAAAGTCTTATTCACTACAGGTGAAAATGCAACACAATATAGCCACCTTAGAAGACAGTCTTGTGTTTCTTACAAAACCAAGCATATGTTTAACATACAGTCAAGCAATTGTGCTCATTGGTATTTATCCCAAGAAGTTGAAAACTTAAGTCCATACAAAATAATTTATATACAAATATTTGTGAAAGACTTATTCATAATTGTGAAAACTTGGAGGCAACCAAGAGGTCCTTCAGTAGGTGAATGGATAAACTGTGGTACATTCAGATAATGAAATATTAATCAGTCCTAAAAGTTAATGAGCAATGAAGCCATGAAAGACATGGGGAAATCGTAAATGCATATTACTAGGTGAAACAAGCCAATCTGAAAAGGCTACCTGCTGTATGATTCCAACTATAGAACATTATGAACAAAAGCAAAAGTCTAAAGAATGAAAAGATCAGTGGTGACAGAGGGGTGTGGAGGGATGTGTAGGTAGAGCACAGAGAATTTTTAGGTCAGTGAAATTAGACTGTATGATACTATAATGATGGATACATATCATTATACAGGAGGTCAAATTCATGGACTATGCAATACCAAGAGTGAACCCTAATGTAGATTAAGGAATTTGGGTGAAAATGATCTACCGATGCAGATTCATCAACTGGAACAAATGTACCACACTTGTAGGGGTTGTTGAGAATCATTTCAGTTCCTTTGCCTTGTCGTGTCTGACTCTTTGCGATCCTATGGACTGCAGCACACCAAGCTTCCTTGTCCATCACCGAGTGCTGGGGTTTACTTTGACTCATGTTCATTGAGTCGGTGATGCCATCCAACCACCTCACAGTCTATTGTCACCTTCTCCTTCTGCCTTCAATGGTTCCAATGAATATTTAGGAATGATTTCCTTTAGGATAGACAAGTTGGATCTCCTTGCTGTCCAAGGGACTCTTAAGAGTCTTCTCCAACACCACAGTTCAAAAAATTCTTAGGTGCTCAGTTTTATTTATAGTCCAACACTCACATCCATACATGACTACTGGAAAAACCATAGATTTGACTAGATGGACTTTTATTGGAAAAGTAAGGTCTCTGCTTTTTAATATGCTGTCTAAGTTGGTCATAACTTGTCTTTCAAGGAGCAAGCCTCTTTTAATTTAATGGCTGCAGTCACCATCTGCAGTGATTTTGGAGCCCCAAAAGACAGTCTGTCACTGTTTCTATTGTTTGCCAATTTCTTTCCCATGAAGTGTTGGGACCAGATGCCATGATCTTAGTTTTCTGAATGTTGAGTTTTAAGCCCACTTTTTCACTCTCCTCTTTCACTTTCATCAAGAGGCTCTTTAGTTCCTCTTCACTTTCTGCCATAAGGTTGGTGTCATCTGCATATCTGAGGTTTTGATATTTCTCCCAGCAATGTTAATTCCAGCTTGTGCTTCATCCAGTCAGGCATTTCTCATGATGTACTCTGCATATAAGTTAAACAAGCAGGGTGACAATATCCAACCTTCATGTACTCCTTCTCCTATTTGGAACCAGTCTGTTGTTCCATGTCCAGTTCTAACTGTTTCTTCTTGACCTACATACGGATGTCTCAGAAGGCAGGTCAAGTTGGTTGGTATTCCCATCTCTTTAAGAAGTTTCTACAGTTTTCTGTGATCCACACAGCCAAAGGCTTTGGCATAGTCAAGAAAACAGAAGTAGATGTTTTTCTGGAATTCTCTTGCTTTTGCAATGATCCAACAGATGTTGGCAATTTGATCTCTTGTTTCTCTGTCTTTTATAAATCCAGGTTGTACATCTGGAAGTTCACCATTCTCGTACTTTTGAAGCATGGCTTGCAGAATTTTAAGCATTACTTTGCTCGCATGTGAGATGAGTGCAATTGTGCAGTAGTTTGAACATTCTTTGGTATTTCCTTTCTTTGGGATTGGAATGAAAACTGAACTTTTCCAGTCCTGTGGTCACTGATGAGTTTTCCAAATTTGTTGGCATATTGAGTGCAGCACTTTCACAACATCATCTTTTAGGCTTTGAAATAGCTCAACTGGAGTTCCATCACCTCCACTAGCTTTGTTCATAGTGATGCTTCTTAAGGCCTACTTGACTTCACATTCCAGGATGCTTGGCTCTAGGTCAGTGATTACAGAATCATGGTTATCTGGGTCATGAAGATCTATTTTGTGTAGTTCTGTGTATTTTTGCCACCTCTACATAATATCTTCTACTTCTGTTAGGTCCATACCATTTCTGTCCTTTATTGAGGCCATCTATGCATGAAATTTTCTGTTCTTATCTCTAATTTTCTTGAAGAGATATCTGGCCTTCCCATTCTATTGCTTTCTTCTATTTCTTTGCATTGATCACTGAGGAAAGCTTTCTTACCTCTCCTTGCTATTCTTTGTAACTCTGCATTCACATGGGTATATCTTTCCTTTTCTCCTTTGCCTTTCATGTCTTTTCTTTTTTCAGCTATTTGTAAGGCCTCCTAAGAAAACCATTTTGCCTTTTGCATTTCTTTTTCTTGGGGATTGCCTGAATCACTGCCTCCTGTACAATGCTGTGAACTTCCGTTTATAGTTTTTCAGGCACTCTGTTTATAAGATCTAATCCCTTAAATAATCATAAAGGATATGATTTAGGTCATGCTTGAATTGTCTAGTGGTTTCTCTATTTTCTGCAATTTGAGTCTGAAATATCAATAAGGAGTTCATGAATTGAGCCACTGTCAGCTACCGGACTTGTTTTTGCTGACTGTGTAGAGCCTCTCCATCTTTGGCTGCAAAGAATATAATCAATGTGGTTTCAGTATTGACCATCTGGTCATGTCCATGTGTAGAGTCTCCTCTTGTATTGTTGAAAGAGGGTGTTTGCTAAGACCAGTGTGTTCTCTTGGCAAAACTCTGTTAGCCTTTGCCCTGCTTCATTTGGTACTCCATGGCAAAATTGGCCTGTTACTCAAGGTATCTCTTGGCTTCCTACTTTTGCATTCCAGTCCCCTATAATGAAAAGGAAATCTTTCTTGGGTGTTCTAGAATGTCTTGTATGTCTTCAGCAAACCGTTCAACTTCAACTTCTTCCACATTACTGGTCAGGGCATAGACTTGGATTACTGTGATATTGAATTGTTTGCCTTGGAAATGAACAGAGATCATTCTGTCGTTTTTGAGATTGCATCCAAGTACTGCATTTTTGACACTTTTGTTGACTATGAGGGCTACTCCATTTCTTCTAAGGGATTCTTGCCCACAGTAGTAGATATAATGGTCATCTGAGTTAACTTCACTGATTCCAGTCCATTTTAGTTTGTTGATTCCTAAAGTGTTGATGTTCACTCTGGCCATCTCCTGTTTGACCACTTCCATTTTGCCTTGATTCATGGAACTAATATTCCAGGTTCCTATGCAATATTGCTCTTTACAGCATCAGACTTTACTTCCATCACCAATTAAATCCACAACTGGTTGTTGTTTTTGCTTTGGCTCCATCTCTTCATTCTTTCTGGAGTTATTTCTCCATTGATCTCCAATAATATATTGGGCACCTACCAACACGGGCAGTTCATCTTTCAGTGTCCTATCATTTTGCTTTTTTATACTGTTCATGGGATTCAGAGTGCAAGAAAATCAAGTTGTTTGCCATTCCCTTCTCCAGTGGACCATGTTTTGTCAGAGCTCTCCGCCATGAGCTATCTGTCTTGGGTGGCTTTACATGGCATGGTTCATAGATTAATTGAGTCAGACAACACTGTGGCCCATGTGATCAGATTGGTTAGTTTTCTTTGATTGTGGTTTTCATTTTTCCTGCCCTTTGCTGGAAAAGGATAAGAGACTTATGGAAGCTTCCTGATGGGAAAGACTCACTGAGGGGGAACATGGGTCTTGTTCTGATGGTAGAGGCCATACTCAGTAAATCTTTAATCCAGTTTTATGCTGAAGGGCTGTGTTCCCTCCCTGTTATTTGACCTGAGGCCAAACTATTCTAGAGGTAATTAAGATAATGTCACCTCCTCCAAAATGTCCCATGCAGGCACTGCTACACTCAGTACCTCCAACCCTGCAGCAGGCCACCACCAAACCACACCTCTGCCAAAGCCTCCTGGACACTCACAAGCAAGTCTGGGTCATTCTCTGTTGGTGTCATTGCTCCTTTCCCTGGGTCCTGGTACACACAAGTTTCTGTTTGTGCCCTCTAAGAGTCTCTTTCCCCAGTCTTGTGTAACTTCTGGCAGCTCTATTGTGGGTTTAATGGTGACCTCCTCCAAGAGGGCTTATGCCATAACCTGGTCTACTGCACCCAGAGCCCCTGCCCCTACAGCAGTCTACTGCTGACCTGTACCTCTGTGGGAGATATTCAAACACAGTTCTGTCTCAGTCTCTGTGGATCTCTGGGTCCTGGTGCATACATGGTTTGTTTGAGCCCTTGCAAAGTCTCTGGCGGGTATGAAATTTGATTCTAAACATGATTTCGCCCCTCCTACCATCTTGCTGAGGCTTCTTCTTTGCACTTTGACATGGGGTATCTTTTTTTAATGGGATCTGACATTCTCCTATTGACGGTTGTTCAGCAGCGAGTTGTAATTTTGGAGTTCTTGCAGGCGAAGTTGAACGTATGTCCTTCAAGTCCGCTATCTTGGAGAAAATACTGAGAATGGAGAAGGCTATACATGTGTGGACACAGGGAGTATATGGGAGATATCTGTACCTTCCTCACAATTTTGCCATGAATCTAAAACTACTCTAAAAATAATGATCCTAAAAATGAAACAAATAAAGAACATATATTCACGGGTCACTTAATTTGTCTAAGGCTTCTAGGGCACCCAAAGTTGGATAAGCTATGTCCTTGATCCAGGTGACTGCTCTCAGATCCTACCACTCTTCTTTAAATTCTCCTATTCTCTATCAGGTTGCAGGGGGGTAGTGAAAGTATAAAAGAGAAGCACAAAGAAGTTCCTTTTTGGTGATGAAACAGCTCTGTATCTTGGCTGTGCTGTAGTTACATGCACTTAACACATTTGACCACATATCCAGGCACTATGGCTAAGCCAAGTTGACAAACAAAGTTAACCATGACAGGGACTGAGATTTATAAATTGCCTTTATTGTGAGCTTTGTTGGATAAAAAACAAATATGCTCTAAAGTAATGAGGGAGTTGATTTGAAAAGATGATTACAATATGTATAATGAACAAAATCTGAAAGTGTCTCCTAGTCAGCCAGAAAGGAATTTAATTTTTGTAACAAGGAATTAACAAGGCTAGAAAGAATTGTTTATGGAAGAGTGACGTGAACCAGTGGCATGATCAGACAGTTTATATGATGTTTAGGCTCATAAGATGCTGTGAGAGGAAACTAGAGTCAAAAATGTTTTTCCTGACAGTCCACACATTCTCAAGAAGGATCCATTTGGGAGTGTTGCTTCAAGGTTCATTTGTTATTTGTTTAAGCATCCCAATATTTGTTTAAACTTAGGGCTTCCCTGGTGGCTCGCTCAAGATGTGGGAGACCCGGGTTCAATCCCTGGGTCAGAAAGATCCCATGGAGAAGGAAATGGCAACCCACTCCAGTATTCTTGCCTGGAGAATCCCATGGACGGAGGAACCTGGTAGGCTACAGTCCACGGGGTCGCAGAGAGTTGGACACGACTGAGTGACTTCACTTTCACTTTCTTTGAGGGATGAGTTAAAGTTCAGAACCATATACACAGAAGACAAACTTTAAAATTTGTTCAAGTTACAGTTCTCACAAATCACTGGGGCAAACAGTTCAGCTAATTAATGATTTACAAGACAAACAATGTGAAATTGGAGGGTCTGTGCCTGAGTTGTTCTAGGTAAACAAGGGGATGACCTACAAATCTTAGCTAGGTTATCAGGGAAAGAGTTACACTTTGCTATTTCTCAGACCACAAAACATGGTGGGATTTCTTTAATAATAATGGTTTTACAGGATCACAGGGCTCTGGTAAATTTCAAAATTGCCGGGTTTCATGTTAATCTGATTATGATTTAGACTTATTTAAGATCTCCTCTTGATAAGAGGCTTCAAAGACCTCTAGTTCTGTCCGTGGATTTCTCTCTTCTGTTGCCTTAGGTTTCCCTAATAATGCCTTCTTAAATAACAGCAGCAAATTATAAATTTGAGCTATAATCTACTGTTGATTAGGTGGGAAAGTATTCAGTTCAGTTAAGTTGCTCAGTTGTGTCTGACTCTTTGCAAACCCATGGACTGCAGCATGCCAGGCTTCCTGTCCATCACCAACTCCTGGAGCTTGCTCAAACTCATATCCATCAAGCAGGTGATGAAATCCAATTATTTATCCTTCTGTCATTCCCTTTTCTTCCTGCGTTGACTTTTAACCATCATCAGTGTTTTTTCCAATGAGTCATTTCTTCACATCAGGTGGCCAAAGGACTGGAGCTTCAGGCTCAGTATCAGTCCTTCCAATGAATATTCAGGACTAGTTGCATGTAGGACTAACTGATTTGGTCTCCATGCAGTACAATGGACTTTGAAGAGTCTTCCCCAACACCACAGTTCAAAAGCACCAATTCTTCAGTGCTCAGCTATCTTTACAGTCCAACTCTCACATCCATACAAGAATATGGGGAAAACCAAATCTTTGACTAGATGGACCTTTGTTGGCAAAGTAATGTCTCTGCTTTTTAATATTCTGCCTAGGTTTGTCATAGTTTTTCTTCCAAGGAGCAAGCCTCTTTTAATTTCATGGCTGCAGACACCATCTGAAGTGATTTTGGAGGCCAAGAAAATGTCTGTCACTTTTTCAGTTGTTTCCCCATCTCTTTTCCCAGAAGTGATAGGACCAGATGCCATGATCTTCATTTCTTTGAATGCTGAGTTATAATCCAGATTTTTCACTCTCCTCTTTCACTTTCGTCAAGAGGTTTTTCAGTTCTTCTTCACTTTCTGCCTTTAAGCATGGTGTCATCTGTATATTTGACTTTATTGATATTTCTCCTGGCAATCTTGATTCCAGCTTGTGTTTCATCCAGTTCAGCATTTCTCATGATGTACTCTGCAAATAAATTAATTAAGCAGGGTGACAATACAAAACCTTGACATACTCCTTCCCCAATTTGGAACCAGTCTGTTATTCCATGTCCAGTTCTAACTGTTTCTTCTTGACCTGCATACAGATTACTCAGGAAGCAGGTCAGGCGGTCTGGTATTCCCATCTCTTTAAGAGTTTTCCACAGTTTGTTGTGATTTACACAGTTAAAGGCTTTGGCATAGTCAATAAAGGAGAAGTAGATATTTTTCTGGAACTCTATTCCTTTTTTTGATGATCCAGCAGATTTTGCCAATTTGATCTCTGGTTTCACTGCCTTTTCTAAATTCAGCTTGAACATTTGGAAGTTCACAGTTCATGCATGGTTGAAGCCTGGCTTGGAGAATTTTAAGCATTATTTTGCTAGAGTGTGAGATGAGTGCAATTGTGTGGTAGTTTGAGCATTCTTTGGCATTGCCTTTCTTTGGGATTGAAATGAAAACTGACCTTTTGCAGTTCTGTGGCCACTGCTGAGTTTTCAAATTTGCTCTCATATGAGTGTATCACTTTCACAGCACCATCGTTTAGGCTTTGAAAAGCTCAACTGGAATTCCATCACCTCTACCAGCTTTGTTCATAGTGATGCTTCCTAAGGCCCATTTGACTTCACATTCCAGGATATGTGGCTCTAGGTGAGTGATCAGACCATCTTGATTATCTCGTTTGTAAAGATCTTTTTTCTATAGTTCTTCTGTGTATTCTTGTCACCTCTTCTTGATATCTTCTACTTCTGTTAGGTCCATATGTTTTCTGTACTTTATGTAGCCCATCTTTGCATGAAAAGTCCCCTTGGTATTTCTAATTTTCTTGAAGAGATCTCTAGTCTTTCCCATTCTATTGTTTTCCTCTATTTCTTTGCACTGATCTTATCTCTCCTTGCTGTTCTTTGGAACTCAGTATTCAAATGGTTATATCTTTCCTTTTCTCTTTTGCCTTTCACGTCTTTTTTTTTTTTTTTTCCTCCAACTATTTGTAAGGCCTCCTCATACCACCTTTTTGACTTTTTGCATTTGTTTTTCTTGGGGATGGTCTTGATCACTGTACAATGTCATGGACTTCCATCCATTATTCTTCAGGCACTCTATCAGATCTAATCCCTTGAATCTATTTGTCACTTACACTGTACAATCGTAAGGGATTTGATTTAGGTCATACCTGAGTGGTCTAATGGTTTTCCCTACTTTCTTCAATTTCAGTCTAAATTTGGCAATAAGTGTTCATGATCTGAGCCACAGCCAGCTCCTGGTCTTGTTTTTGTTGACTGTATAGAGTTTCTCCATCTTTGGCTGCAAAGAATACGATCAATCTGATCTCAGTATTCACCATCTCGTCCTGTCCATGTGTAGAGTCTTCTCTTGTGTTGTGGGAAGAGGGTGTCTGCAACAACCAGTGTGTTCCTTTTGCAAAACTATGTTAGCCATTGCCCTGCTTCATTCTGTACTCCAAGGCCAAATTTGCTTGTTACACCAGGTGTTTCTTGATTTCCTACTTTTGCATTCCAGCCCCCTATAATGAAAAGGACATCTTTTTTTTGTTGTTGTTAGTTTTAGAAAGTGTTGTAGGTCTTCATAGAACCATTCAACTTTAGCTTCTTCAGCATTACTGGTTGGGGAATAGACTTGGATTTCTGTGAGACTGAATGGTCTTCCTTGGAAATGAACAGAGTTCATTCTGTTGTTTTTGAGATTACCTCCAAGTACTCCATTTCAGACTCTGTTCTTGATTATGATGACTACTCCATTTCTTCTAAGGGATTCTTACCCACACTAGTAGATATCATGGTCATCTACTGAATGAGTAAGTTAAATTCACCCGTTCCAGTCCATTTTAGTTCACTGATTCCTAAAATGTCGATGTTCACTTGATGGCACCTCCTGTTTGACCACTTCCAATTTGCCTTGATTCATGGACCTAACATTCCAGGTTTCTATGCATTATTGCTCTCACAGCATTGGACTTTACTTGTGCCATGCTGGATTGACTGGGAGCAGATACCCCACACCTGCTGCTCAGCACTTGAACAGCAGTTACGCAGTGCTGGAGTGACTGTGAGGAGATATCTCACATCCAAGGGAAAAGGAGAAGCCCCAGAAAGATGGTAAGAGGAGCGAGATTGCGTTTAGAAACAAACCCCATAACTTTCAGAGACACTCAGAGCTCAAACACACCTGGTGCACGCCAGGACCCAGACACCACACAGAGACTGAGACAGAACTGTGTTTCAGTGTCTCCTGAGGAGGTATGGGTCAGCAGTGGACTGCTGTGGGGGCAGGGGCTCTGGGTGCAGCAGACCTGGGTTTGGCATAAGCACTCTTGGGGGAGGACACCATTAACCCCAACACAGAGCCACCAGAACTTGCACAGGTCTGGGGAAACAGATTCTTGGAGGGCAAAAACAGAATCTTGTGTGCACCAGGACCCAGGAGAAAGGAGCAGTGACCCTACAAGAGACTGACCCAGACTTCCTGTGAGTGTTCAGGAGTCCGTGGTGGAGGCGTGGGTCAGTGGTGGCCTGCTGCTGGGTTGGGGATACTGAGTGCAGCAGTGCTTGCATGGGACATTTTGAAGCAGATTGCCATTATCTTCATTACCTCTAGGATAGTTTGGCCTCAGGTCAAATAACAGGGAGGGAACACAGCCCTTCAGCAGCAAATTGGGTTAAAGATTTACTGAGCATGGCCCCTATCATCAGAACAAGACCCATGTTCCCCCTCAGTGAGTCTCTCCCATCAGGAAGCTTCCATAAGCCTCTTATCCTTCTCCATCAGAGGGCAGATGGAATGAAACCCACAATCACAGAAAACTAACCAATCTGATCACATGGACCACAGCATTGTCTAACTCAATTAAACTATGAGCCGTGCCATGTAGGGCCACCCAAAAACAGACGGGTCATGGCGGAGAGCGCTGACAAAATGTCCACTGGAGAAGGGAATAGCAAACCACTTGCCTTGAAAACCCCATGAACAGTATGCAAGGGAAGAAAGATAGGACACTGAAAGATGAACTTCCCAGGTCAGCAGGTGACTAATATGCTATTGGAGATCAATGGAGAAATAACTCCAAAAAGAATGAAGAGACGGAGCCAAAGCAAAAACAACACCAAGTTGTGGAGGTGACTGGGGATGGAAGTAAAGTTCGATGCTGTAAATAAACAACTGAACCTAATATATAAATGAATTAGAAGAGGAAAAATAAATGGAGCCCCAAATCCTCAGAATTAAGGCAGTAATAAAGATCAGAGGGGACAATAATAAAATAGAGGACCCCCCCACCCTTCCCTAAAGTAAAAAAGATCAATGAAAGAAAGATATATATTTTTTGAAACATAAACATAATAAGGAAGTCCTTAGCCAGGTTAATCTAAAATAAAAGAGAGATGACTGAACTAAACAAAATAATAAATGCAAAGGATAAATTACTAACAATATCACAGCAATATGAAAAAGTCATAAAATAATACTATAAATTTTATTTTTTTTTTTTTTTTTTTTTTTGTCCAACAAATTGGACAACTTAGAAGAAATTGACAAATCTCTAGGAACTCACAGCATTCCAAAACTGAATCAGGGAAAGTGTATAACTTGAACAGATGAACCACTAGCAGTGAATTTGAACTTATATTTAAAAATCTCTTTAGTTCAGTTCAGTTCAGTCACTCAGTCATGTCCGACTCTTTGCGACCCCATGAATCCCAGCACGCCAGGCCTCCCTGTCCATCACCAACTCCCGGAGTTCACTGAGACTCATGTCCATCGAGTCAGTGATGCCATCCAGCCATCTCATCCACTGTCGTCCCCTTCTCCTCCTGCCCCCAATCCATCCCAGCATCAGAGTCTTTTCCAATGAGTCAACTCTTCGCATGAGGTGGCCAAAGTACTGGAGTTTCAGCTTTAGCATCACTCCTTCCAAAGAAATCCCAGGGCTGATCTCCTTCAGAATGGACTGGTTGGATCTCCTTGCAGTCCAAGGGATTCTCAAGAGTCTTCTCCAACACCACAGTTCAAAAGCATCAATTCTTCAGCGCTCAGCCTTCTTCACAGTCCAACTTTCACATCCATACATGACCACTGGAAAAACCATAGCCTTGACTAGATGGACCTTTGTTGGCAAAGTAATATCTCTGCTTTTGAATATGCTATCTAGGTCGGTCATACTTTCCTTCCAAGGAGTAAGCGCCTTTTAATTTCATGGCTGCAGTTACCATCTGCAGTGATTTTGGAGCTCCCTCAAAATAACAATAAAAATAAAGTCTAACACTGTTTCCACTGTTTCCCCATCTATTTCCCATGAAGTGATGGGACCAGATGCCATGATCTTCGTTTTCTGAATGTTGAGCTTTAAGCCAACTTTTCCACTCTCCTCTTTCACTTTCATCAAGAGGCTTTTGAGTTCCTCTTCACTTTCTGCCATAAGTGTGGTGTCATCTGCATATCTGAGGTTATTGATATTTCTCCCCGCAATCTTGAGTTCAGCTTGTGTTTCTTCCAGTCCAGTGTTTCTCATGATGTACTCTGCATATAAGTTAAATAAGCAGGGTGACAATATACAGCCTTGACATACTCCTTTTTCCTATTTGAAACCAGTCTGTTGTTCCATGTCCAGTTCTAACTGTTGCTTCCTGACCTGCATGCAAATTTCTCAAGAGGCAGATCAGGTGTTCTGGTATTCCCATCTCTTTCAGAATTTTCCACAGTTTATTGAGATCACACAGTCAAAGGCTTTGGCATAGTCAATAAAGCAGAAATAGATGTTTTTCTGGAACTCTCTTGCTTTTTCCATGATCCAGTGGATGTTGGCAATTTGATCTTTTAGCAAAATAAAATTCAGGTCCACACAGCTTCATAACAGAATTTTCCAAGCATATAAAGAATAGTTTATATCCAAACTTCTCAAACTATTCCTAAAAACTGAGAAGATGGAGTATCTCCAAATTCATTCTACAAAGCCACCATTATCCTGACACAAAAACAAGACTAAGACACCATCAAAAAGAAAATTAAATGCTAGTATTTCTGCTGAATACAGATGATAAAATTCTTAACAAAATATTAGAGAACCAAATTCAACAACACATTGAAACCATAACACACCATGATCAAGTTGGAGTTATTCCAGGGGTACAAAGATGGTTCAATATCTACAAATAAAAAAAATTTTATGATTATCTAAATAGATGCTGTAAGACCATTTGGCAAAATTCAATA